>NW_026867763.1:0-112038 GCF_020745735.1 Hemiscyllium ocellatum
CATGCTGAATATTTCGAATCAGCCCTTGCCTTTTCAAATATATGGAAGCTCCTTTCTTTCAGAATCCCTCCAACAACTTACCCAGCACTGGCTCCTGGGCTGTGAATTTCCTGCTTTTCCCTGCAGGCCCTAAGTGATGGATAACATAGCCACCCTCCACTCTTCCGGTAACTCATTGTGTCTGTTGATAATATAAATATCTCTGGTTAGGGACAATGCAATCTCTTCCCTAGCTTCCCAAGAATATTCAGGCATAGACCCCAATGAGCTACTGAGGATTAATTAAACTTTTAATTGTTTTTAAGATTCCAGCACTTTCTCTTCTCTGGAGAGGATTCTTTCCAAGATACATCGCTATTTATTTCCCCAAGTTCCCGAGATTCCATGTCTTCCTCCACATAAATTCTGACATCACTATTTGTATAATATCTCAACCACCTCCAGTTATGGTGCCCTATTCTCTCCAGTTACTCTTTAGCCCCTTATTGAAACTTGTGTAAAGGTTTCTGAAAATTCAAATAAATCGTATCTTCGGTACAGCCACTCCTACACCTGTATCTATCCTGCCATTTATGCTCACACCAATAAAAATACAATCCTACAGGCTCAAAGCAACATTCTCTTTTTATTAAAAGTGTTTCTAAGGGTCCAGTTATTGTTCACTGACATATCCTTTCAAACACATTCCAGCTCCCGACCTACTATCAGGCCAACACTGTTTGGTTTCAGACTGGCAGCAGAAAGGGTTATGGGAGTTCGTGTTTAACAATCTGAAAAAGGGAGCTTACAGGTTCAACAGGTAATAGATGTTTTGGAAATAAGGAGGGTCATGGGGACTGAAGGGACATTATGGAGATAGGGAGTGATGATGTGGGACTGTATGAGATTATGGACATAGAGAGAGCAGTGGTGACTGAAGAACATCATGGAGATAGAGGAGTGCTGTGGGGCCTGAAAGAGAACAAAGAGGTCGGAGGGCTGTTGGGCCTGAAGAAGGTTGCACAGATCAGGAGGATCATGGGAATTGAAGGAGGTTACTCTGAATGGGAGGGTCGTTGGTTCAGGATGAGATTATGAGTTAGGAGGTTTGTGGGGAAGGATTCAGGTTACATTGATAGGAAGAGTCATGGGACTGAAGGAGTTTATGGAGATAGGGAGGACTGTGGGGACTGAAGGAGGTTATATAGATAGTAAGTTTATAGAGAACCACAGGAAAGAAGAGCAGATATCGACCATTTGAACACAGAGTCGGTCCCACCATTCAATATGATCAGGACTGATATCTAACCCAGTCCAGTGTTCCTGCTTTGACACCTAACCCTGATATTATAGTGACTACTGGCATTCAGTGATACAGCAGGCTGTAGTAACTGGGACGGGGTGGGGTGGGGGTCTTACAGAGATAGGGAGGGTTGTGGAAGCTGGAACAGATGACAGATACAGGCGGGTTTTAGGAATGGGAGGACTTACACGGATTTGGAGGAATGCAGGGATGGAACATGGTAACAATCACAGGGAGGATTTTGAGAGCTTGATCTGAGACAGGTACAGCTGAGAACAGAAGTGAGACTAAAAAGTCAGGACAGGCAGGGACAAGGTAGGATTAATAAATTAAATTGCATTTATTTCAATGCAAGGTGCCTAACAGGGAAGGCAGATGAACTCAGGGCATGGATAGGAACATGGGACTGGGATCTCATAGCTATTACAGAAACATCGCCCAGGGATGGGCAGGACTGGCAGCTTAATGTTCCAGGATACAAATGCTACAGGAGGGTTAGAAAGGGAGGCAAGAGAGGAGGGGGAGTGGCATTTTTAATAAGGGATAGCATTACAGCTGTTCTGAGGTTGGATATTCCCAGAAATACATCCAGGGAAGTTATTTGGGTGGAACTGAGAAATAAGAAAGGGGTGATCGCCTTATTGGAATTGTATTATAGACCCCCCAATAGTCAGAGGGAAATTGAGAAACAAACTTGTAAAGCGATCTCAGCTATCTGTAAGAATAAGAGGGTAGTTTACGGTAGGGGATTTTAATTTTCCAAACATTGACTGGGACTGCCATAGTGTTAAAGGTTTAATGGAGAGGAAATTCTTAAGTCTGTGAGTGATTCGTATGTGGAGTATTGAGAGACAGAAACTTATGACCTACTAGAGAAGGTAAGAACTTGACCTACTCTTAGGAAATAAGGCAGGACAGGTGACTGAGGTGTCAGTGGGGGAGCACTTTGGGGCCAGCGACCATAATTCTGTTTGTTTTAAAATAGTGATGGAAAAGGATAGACCAGATCTAAAAGTTAATGTTCTAAATTGGAGAAAGGCCAATTTTGACGGTATTAGGCAAGAACCTTTGAAAGCTGATTGGAGGCAGATGTTCGCAGGTAAAGGGACGGCTGGAAAATGGGAAGCCTTCAGAAATGAGATAACAAGAGTCCAGAGAAAGTATATTCCTGTCAGGGTGAAAGGGAAGGCTGGTAGTTATAGGAATTCTGGATGACTAAAGAATTGAGCGTTTGGTTCAGAAAAGGAAGGAAGCATATGTCAGGCATAGACAGGATCGATCGGGGGAATCCATAGAAGAGTATAAAGGAAGTAGGAGTATACTTAAGAGGGAAATCAGGAGGGCAAAATGCATACATGAGATAGCTCTGACAAATAGAATTAAGGAGAATGCAAAGGGTTTTTACAAATATATTAAGGAGAAAAGGGTAACTCGGGAGAGAATAGGGACTCACAAAGATCAGCAAGGCGGCCTTTTGTGAAGCCACAGAAAATGGGGGAGATATTAACTGAATATTTTGCATTAGTATTTACTGTGGAAAAGGATATGGAAGATATAGACTGCAGAGAAATAGATGGTGACATCTTGCAAAATGTCCACATAACAGAGGAGGAAGTGCTGGATGTCTTCAAACGGTTAAAGGTGAATAAATCCCCAGGAACTGACCAGGTTACCCGAGAACTCTGTGGGAAGCTAGAGAAGTGATTGCTGGGTCTCTTGCTGAGATATTTGTATCATCGATAGTCACAGGTGAGGTGCCGAAGACTGGAGTTTGGCAAACGTGGTGCCACTGTTTAAGAAGGGTGGTAAAGACAAGCCAGGGAACTATAGACCAGTGAGCCTGAACTCAATGGTGGGCAAGTTGTTGGAGGGAATCCTGACGGACAAGATGCACATGTATTTGGAAAGGCAAGGACAGATTAGGAATAGTTGACATGGCTTTGTGCGTGGGAAATCATGTCTCATAAACTTGATTGAGTTTTTTGAACAAGTAACAAAGAATATTGTGGAGGGCAGAGTGATAGATGTGATCCATATGGACTTCAGTGAGGTATTCGACAAGGTTCCCTATGGGAGACTGATTAGCAAGGTTAGAACTCATGGAATACAGGGAGAACTAACCATTTGGATACAGAACTGGCTCAAAGGTAAAAGACAGAGAGTGGTGGTGGAGGGTTGTTTTCAGACCGGAGGCCTGTGACCAGAGCAGTGCCACAAGGATCAGTGCTGGGCCCTCTACTGTTTGTAATTTCCATAAATGATTTAGGTGCAAACATAGGAGGTACAGTTAGTAAGTTTACAGATGACACCAAAATTGGAGGTGTAGTGGACAGCGAAGAGGGTTACAACAGGATCTGGACCAGATGAGACAATGGGCTAACTGGCAGATGGAGTTTAATTCAGATAAATGTGATGTGCTGCGTTTTGGGAAAGCAAGTTTTCGCAGGACTTATACAGGTAATGGTAAGGTCCTAGGGAGTGTTGCTGACCAAAGAGACCTTGGAGTGCAAATTCACAGCTCCTTGAAAGTAGAGTTGCAGGTAGATAGGATAGTGAAGGCGGCATTTGGTATGCTTTTCTTTATTGGTCAGAGTATTCAGTACAGGAGATGGAAGGTCATGTTGCGGCTGTACACAACATTGGTTAGGCCACTGTTGGAATATTTTATGCAATTCCGGTCTCCTTCCTATCGGAAGAATTGTTGTGAAACTTGAAAGGGTTCAGAAAAGATTTACAAGGATGTTGCCAGGGCTGGAGGATTTGAGCTACAGGGAGTGGCTGAACAGGCTTGGGCGGTTTTCCCTGGAGCTTCGGAGGCTGAGGGGTGACCTTACAGAGATTTACAAAATTATGAGGGCATGGATAGGATAGGATAAATAGACAAAGTCTTTTCCCTGGGGTCAGGGAGACAAGAACTCAAAGGCATAGGTTTAGGGTGAGAGGGGAAAGATATAAAAGAGACATAAGGGGCAGCTTTTTCACGTAGAGGGTGGTACGTGTATGGAACGAGCTGCCAGAGGATGTGGTGGAGGACGGTACAATTTCAACATTTAAGAGGCGTTTGGATGGGCATATGAATAGGAAGGGTTTGGAAGAATATGGGCCGGGTGCTGGCAGGTGAGACTAGATTGGGTTGGGATATCTGGTTGGCATGCACAGGTTGGACCGAAGGGTCTGTTTCCGTGCTCTACATCTCTATGACTGTATCACTCATGGAGGTTATAGAAATAAACTGCGTGGTCGCGTCTGGAAGAGATTAAAGGTAGAAAGGTTTGTAGTTACTAAAGGAAATTACATCAATAGGGACCAGCAGAGTTTACAGAGACTGAGTGTGTCTTAGAGACAGGAAGAGTTATAGTCATCATTAGAAATGCAGAAACTAATTTTGAGAGAAGCAGGGTCACTCTGCTTTGTGCCCAGAGACAAGGAGGAGTCTAACAGCTGGAGGAGGTTACTAAGGTACAGAGCTTTTTTGTTGGCGTGACGGGAAGGTTACAGAGATCATGAAGGTAGCAGGAGTTCAAAAAAGTCACAAAGACAGGGAGGTTTTTCAGGTCTGGAAAGGACTACACTGACAGGGATGGCTTAAGGAACTGAAGAGTTAATTTTCTTCAGTTAAGGAGAGATGTGACAGAACCCAGGATTAAAGACAAAGGCAGAAACTTGGAGAGTTTTACTGATATGAGAGCTTACAGGGATAAGCAGGATTGTAGGGGCTGATAGAGATAGGGAAGGTGGTATCGATGAAACAGACAGTGGAGAAAATGGCAGACATAGGGAGGGTTCTGTGGAACAGATGAATTTACAGACAAGATGGTGATAATGAAGCCTGAGATTTTTCTCATGTTCCTTGTCCAGCATTATTCCTACATCATGCCCTCAGGTTCTGAATTAAAGCCCATGAACTCCTCCCTGTGCTGTTTACTGTGAGTGATCTTACTGGCTGCAGGATTTACTGAAGGCTCCAGATCTCACTCTCCATCTCTCTCTGGCTGACCAACCGTCTTCAATGTGGTGATGGACGAGACAGGAATTGGGAATTGTGCTGAGTCAGGGACATCAGGAATACCTACAGGAGACAGAGAAATAGACAGAATGGGAAATTAGACTAATGCAATGAAGTCCCACAATGAACATAGAGAATGGCACTGAGTCCCACAGAGATATGGAAATTCCCAATCTCCATCCATGGCCTGTGCAGTTGCTTCCCTCTGGAGTGGGGAATGCTGTTGGCTCAGGATCTGGAGTAACTGCAAGAGTGAGAGGCACTGACAGAGGCAGCAATTAGAACCACACAGTGAGGGATATCACATGGAGAGAGACTGAGTGATATCAGCAGTGTGCTGGAAGGTGTCAGGATCACACAATGGTATCATTAGAAGTGGTTCTGACCAGTGAGCACTCAGGGAGGACTGAGCTATTTCATTGGGATAGGCTCCTCTGGTACCAGGATTATGCAGTGTGCTATAAACAGACACAGATGAGGAGGGGGACAGGTCTCAGGTGAATGGAAATTCCCAAGACCAAAGAGAAAGGTTGAAATATTGGAACACCATGGAGATGTGGATGAAGACCAACAGAAAGAAACAGTAAGGGACTGAGTTTAATTAAAATACGACATTATCAAATAGATTTGTGACAGGAAATTATTGGTTAAAATAAAGTAAATGCCATTTCCGCCCCTTACAATTCCTCATACACCACAAGTGACATCACTTTCGTCCCTCACATCATCGCTGATGTCACACACTCAGTGACTGCCGCTCCCCCCCCACTGCCGTGTTTGCCAACACTTCCGTCCCCACCAACACCACTAACCTGCATTCTGCTGACACCACTCCCAGGTCCCACCGTCACCATCCCCGCCCGCAGAACCCTGAGGGGAACACCACACCTGTCCATGACTCCATCCCCATTCCCCCTAACACCACACCCACACCAGTTACAGGCACCGTCGCCGCCCCCAGCTCCACACCTACGCCTGGTCCCAGCTCCCACTCCTGCCGAGTTTTCACCATTCCCCCTGACCTCCCCCCTCACTGAGGACGAATGATCAGTCCTCAGCAAAGGCCTCATCTTTATCCCTCTCCGTCCACACATCAATTAATTTAATACACACCGTGACGTCGAACGCTCCTTCCACCGCCTCCGCCTCAAAGCTTACTTTTACAATGAACACTTCCACCTATTTTCTGAGAACCCCTTTTCCGGCCTCCAATACACTCCATCCACCTGGACACCCCGCGCTGGCCTATCACCTGCCTTCGATCTCTTCATTTCCAACTTCCACCGACACATTAACTGCCTCAACCTATCTACCCCCCCTCTCCCACTCCAACCTCTCACCCTCACAACGCCCAGCCCTCCACTTCCTCTGCTCCAATCCCGACCTCACCATCAAACCAGCAGATAAAGGGGGTGCAGAGGTAGTCTGGTGCACTGACCTCTACACCGCTGAAGCCATCATGCCAACTCAAAGACACCTCCTCCTACCACCCCCTTCACCATGACCCACCTCCCATCACCAAACGGTCATCTCCCAAACGGTCACCGCCCGGTTCTACCTCCTTCGCAAGATCCACAAGCCTGACCACCCTGGCCGACCCATTGTCTCAGCATGCTCCTGCCCCACCGAACTCATGTCTGCCTACCTCGACATTTTCCTATTCCCCCAGTTCATGAAATGTCCACATACGTTCGAGACACCACCCACACCCTCCACTCCTCCAAGACTTCCGTTTCCCTGACCCCCAATGCCTCATCTTCACAATGGATATCCAATCCCTCTACACCTCCATCCACCATGACCAGGACCTCTAAAGCCCTCCGTTTCTTCCTCTCCCGACATCCACAACAGTACCCTTCCACCGATACTCTTATTCGTTTGGCTGAACTTGTCCTCACCCTTAACAATTTTTCCTTCAAATCCTCCCACTTCCTCCAGACCAAAGGGGTAGCAATGGGCACCCGCATGGGCCCCAGCTATGCCTGTCTCTTTGTTGGCTACGTAGAACAGTCCATCTTCCGTCGTTACAATGGCACCACTCCCAACGTCTTCCTCTGCAACATTGATGACTGCATTGGCACCACCTCGTGCTCCCTCAAGGAAGTTGAGCAATTCATCAACTTCACCAACACATTCCATCCTGAACTTAAATTTGCCTGGATCATCTCTGATACCTCCCTCCCCTTCCTGGACCTCTCCATCCCCATTAATGACAACCGACTTGACACTGACAATTTTTACAAACCTTCCGACTCCCACAGCTACCTAGATTACATAACTTCCTACCCTACCGTTTGCAAAATTCCCAACCCCTATTCCCAATTCCTCTGCCTCCGCCGTACCTGCTCCCAGGTGGGCCAGTTCCACCACAGAACACACCAAATAGCCTCCTTAATTAGAGATCGGATTTTCCCTTCCCACCTGGTAAAAGATGCCCTCCAACGCATCTCGTCCACATCCCGCACCTCCGCCTTCAAACCCCACCCCTCCAACCGTAACAAGGACAGAATGCCCCTAGTTCTCACCTTCCACCCTACCAACCTTCCCATAAACCAAATCATCCGCCGCCATTTCCACCACCTCCAAACTGACCCCACCACCAGTGATATATTTCCCTCCCCACCCCTCTCCACTTTCCACAAAGACCATCCCTGCGTGACTACCTGGTCAGTTCCACGCCCCCCAAAAACCCACTCTCCCTTCCTGGCACCTTCTCCTGCCACCGCAGGTATTGCAAAACCTGCGCCCACACCTCTCCCCTCACCACCATCCAAGGCCCCAAAGGAGCCTTCCACATCCAACGTTTTACCTGCACATCCACCAATATCATTTATTGTATCCGCTGCTCCCGATGCGGTCTCCTCTACATTGGGGAGACTGGACACCTCCTAGAAGAGCACTTTAGGGAACATCTCTGGTACACCCGTTCCAATCAACCCCACCGGCCTGTGACCCAACATTTCTACTACCCCTCCTACTCTGCCGAGGACATGCAGGTCCTGGGCTTCCTCCATCGCTGCTTCCTCACCACCCGACGCCTGGAGGAAGAACGCCTCACCTTCCGCCTCGGAACACTTCAACCCCGGGGCATAATTGTGGACTTCACCAGTTTCCTCATTTCCCCTTCCCCCATCTCACCCCTCCTCCAGCCTTCCAGCTCAGCACCGCCCTCATGACCTGTCCTAATGGCCTATCTCCCTTCCCACCTTATCCACTCCATCCTCATCTCTGACCTCTCACCCCCATCCCCACCCCCATTCACCCATTGTACTCATTGCTACCTTCCCCCATCCTCCACTCTGACCTAGCACCTTCTTCCCCACTCCATTCACCTATTGTTATCTATGCTACTTTCTTCCCATTCCCACCCTCGCTCATTTATCTCTCCACTCTGCAAGCTCCCCGCCTCTGTTCCTGAGGAAGGGCTTTCGCCCGAAACGTCGATTTTCCTGTTCCTCGGATGCTGCCTGACCTGCCGTACTTTTCCAGCACCACTCTAATCTAGACGCTGGTTTCCAGCATCTGCAGTCCTTGTTTTTACCTTATTGAAGGAGGAGATTACCGAGATAAGGCATATTGTAGACACTGAATAAAGTTACAGGGGTTGGGATGGTCATCTGGAATGCAGTACATTTCAAATATGTGTAGGGACTATCGGGAAGGGAGGAGGTTACAGCCATAGGATCTGTTACAGGAATTAAAAATTATTGAAGACACTGGACTACAAGACATGCCATAGATACAGTATTGCGGAGTAGTGAGCTTTAATATAACAGAAGTTGCATTGGGGCGGTGATTGAGTCCGAGGTGTGCGTGTACTGTGCTCGCCTCCAGCACTGTATCTATGTCATGATGTGTTAACAAATGTTTGGAGCTCTCTCATTGTTCTTTGCTCTGTGCACTGTGGGGGGCCTTACCTCACTACAGGATTTATTGAAGGCTCCAGATCTCCCTGCCCTTTGTCTCCCTCTGGCAGACCAACTGCGTTCAATGTGGTGATGGACAATCCACCCCGCAGCTGGGAAGGCTATTGAGTCAGGACTTTCCTGAGTACCTACAGGAGACAGAGAAATAGACAGAATGGGAAATTAAACAGATGCAGTGATGGTTACACATGGAGAATGGCACTGAGTCCCACAGAGATCTGTAAAATGGAGCGATATTAAGTAATAGTCCCACATTGCTGGAAGATGTCAGGATCACACAGTCATGTTGGAAGAATGGGTTTAGCTTCATGATGCCCTTGTATCAGTCCTCAGGGATGAGCAGATGAAGTGATGCCCTAGTGCTATTATTGTGAGAGAATGTATCCAAAACCTCAGCTAATGTTCAGGGGAGACAGGTTTGAATCCCGCCATCTGAAAAGGAGACATTTGAAATCAATCATTTTAAAAACAATTATTAACAATCCACTAATAAGTATGAAACCATTCCTGTAGTACAACAAATCCAAACACTTGTCCTTTAGATACGAACATCTGCCCATCCTGTCCTGGTCTGCATGATAATACCCACAGCAAAGTGTTTGCCTCTCAATTACCCTCTGAAATGGCCGAGCCAGTTACTCAGTTCAGGGGATTCTAGGATTGAGCAAGAAAGGCTGGTCAGTCAGAGACACCCACATCCCCTACCTGATTTTAAAATGAAAGCTACCAGGATGGTCCCCCTGGAACTGTGCTGGGACCTGTGCCCTGGCCAATCATGTTGGTAGGTTATTGGATAGGGCATTAAACTGGCAGAGAGGATGCAGGTGAAAGGAGGTTTCCAAATCCAAAGGGAAAAGGTGAAGCAATGGAACAGCATGGGAATGTGGCTGAAGACAAACAGAAAGGAACAGGATGGGACAGAGTTAAACTAAAATTGTACATCAGCAAATAGATTTGTGACAGAAAATTGTGGAAGAGAGGATATTATTTTTTTTTTGAATGGACAATGTTGCTGCAATAAGGTGAATGGATTTGTGACACAGATATAAAAGTGATTTAGACACCAGGGAGACATGGATACAGGGTGAACAAAAATATTCAGTGGTTCGTAATCCTGTGCAAACTCAGGCAAAATGGGTAACGCTAACAATAATGGATAACAAAGGCATTACAGAGAAAGCATTTGGCCGCAGATCATGAAGTAGAGTCAGTCTGAATGTAAACTCTGCCTACTACTTGCCAAGGACACAAGCAGCAGTTTTAGCCACCAGACAGCATTCCATTGCTCATCACTGCATTAAACAGGAACTCATTGGAATTTTTTAACAAAGGTATTGTGATAATTTTGGAAAACTTCAATATTTGTATAATCTGGGACAATCACACGGACAACATTGATATTGGAAGTGGAGTTCGGTTAATTTTTTTTCAGTGTTTCTTTGAAAAACACATTGTGCAACTGTTAAGGGACATAACTATCGCAGAGCGACCATGTAATGAAACTTAGTGAATGAGTAATGTCACCTGCAGAGATCCTTCGGGAAATTGTGATGAAGTACAGTTTAAAGAAATATAAAGTTTTAAAGTGAATCACAGAAAGAACAAGCTACAACTAGAGTTTGAGAGGAAAACTGACCAAGGTAAACAGGCTAAACAGACTGAAATATGTGTCTGAAAATGAACAGTGGAAAACATTTGTAGGAACAATGCAAAGTACTCAACAAAAGAACGTTCGATTGAAAAAGTAAAATCCTCAGCAAGAAACTCCCACTGATCCCTCACTCAGGACAAAAGGGATCATACTAGATTATGAGGCTGAGAAGATCACCATAAAGTCCTGAAGTGAGAGTGTGTTTTAGGAGTAAATGTTCATGGATTGCAATGGGTCTGCTCACAGGAGCAGGGCTGTGGGAAGGGGAACCTTGGTCAGGGTTCATTGACACAATAGGAACAGGGAGAGGTGAAGGTGGGAGGTGGTGAGAGTGTTATAGAGAGTGGTCAGGTCTAGAATGGTGTTACAAAACCAGTACGGATTGCTGCAGCTGGACTTGTTTCCAGAGGTACGGAAGTGCATAGGTCTTTTTATTTATTCATTCGTTGGATGTAGTTGTCACTGCCTGGACGAACATTCTTTGACCCGACTGCTAATTACCTAGAGGGTAGCTCAGAGTCAGCCATATTGCTGTAGGTCTGGATCAGATTCCTAAAAGGAGGTAAGTGAACCAAATGAGTTCTTCTTACTGAACAACAATATTTTTATGATAGCCTCACCAATGTATTTTACAGATGCACCATTACATGCCAACTCTTACTCTGAATGCTCTCCCCAATGAAGGTAAACATCCCAAATGTCTGATTCACCAGCCTGTCTACCTGTGACAACATATTCAAGCCAATTTTGTATCCGGTTCACTAGCTCCTTCTGAATGCCATATCCTTTTACACTGATCTGAGTTTATCACCCAGTATACCAGACAGAACACAGAACGCAGAACAGTACAGCCCAAGACCCTTCGGCCATGATTTCATGCCAACCTTTTATCCAACTGTAAGAACAAAGTAAACTACATACCCTTCATTTCACTATTATCCACATGTTATCCAAGAGTCTATTAAATGTCCCGAATGTGTCTAATTTTACTACCACCACTGGCAGTGCATTCCAACCACCTACCATTCTCTACCCGCTTATCCATCCTCCATTCACCTTAAAATTATACCGCCTTGTAATAACCATTTATTCCATAGGAGGAAATGTCTCTGACTATTCACTCTCTCTCTGTGCCTCTTATCAACTTGTTCACCTCCACAAAGTCAGCCCGCTCCCTTCTTCACTCCAATGAAAAAAGCCTTAGCTCCCTCAACCTTTCTTTGTAAGAACTGCCCTCCAGTCCAGGCAGCATCCTGGTAAATCTCGGGTGTACGCTCGCTAAAACTTGCACATCCTTCCTGTAAACAGGGGACCAGAACTGAACACAATATTCCAAGTGTGGTCTCACCAGGATGCTATAAAGATGCAGTAACACCTCACGGCTCTTACAATCAATCCCCTTCTTAGGGAAGCCAACACAACATATGCCTTTTTAACAACCCTACCAATGTGCGTGGCTATTTTGAGGGATCAATGGACATGGACCCCATGGTCTCTCTGTTCTTCCACACTGCCAAGCATTCTGCCTTTCACCCTGTATCCTGCATTCAAATTCCACCTTCCAGAATGAATCACTTCACATTTTTCCAGATTGGACTCCATCTGCCACTCCCAGCCCAGCTCTGCGTCCTGTCAATGTCCCACTGCAACCTACAACAGCCCTCCACATTCCCCATCACTCCATCAACCGTCATGCGATTGGCAAACGTACTAACCCACAATCCGAGTCATTGACAAAAATCACAAAGAACAGAGTGCCAGAGCCGATTGTTACAGAACCCCACTGGTCACTGAGCTCCAGGCTCAATACTGTCCATCTGCTGCCACCCTCTGTCTTCTCTGGGCCATCCAATCCTGTATCCAGACAGACAGATTTCCCTGTATCCCAATCATCCTTCTTTTCTGCATGAGCCATCATCGTATTCTGTCATATCCTCAAAGAATTCAATAAGGTTTGTGAGGCATGACCTGTCCCTCACAAACCCATGCTGACTGTCTCTAATTAGACCATAGAACATGGAACAGTAGAGCACAGAACAGGCCCTTCAGTCCACCATGTTGTGCCGACCATTGATCCTCATGTATGCACCCTCAAATTTCTGTGACCATATGCATATCCAGGAGTCTCTTAAATGTCCCCAATGACCTTGCTTCCACAACTGCTGCTGGCAACGCATTCCATGCTCTCACAACTCTGTGTAAATAACCCGCCTCTGACATCCCCTCTATACTTTCCTCCAACAGCTTAAAACTATGACCCCTCATGTTAGTCATTTCTGCCCTGGGAAATAGTCTCTGACTATCGACTCTATCTATGTCTCTCATTATCTTGTATACCTCAATTAGGTCCCCTCTCCTCCTCCTTTCGTCCAATGAAAAAAGTCTGCTCTCAGTCAACCTCTCCTCATAAGATAAACCCTCCAGTCCAGGCAGCATTCTGGTAAACCTCCTCTGAACCCTCTCCAAAGCATCCACATCTTTCCTATAATAGGGTGACCAGAATTGGATGCAGTATTCTAAGTGCGGTCTAACCAAAGTTTCATAGAGCTACAACAAGATCTCACGACTCTTAAACTCAATCTCTCTGTTAATGAAAGCCAAAACACCATATGCTTTCTTAACAAACCTGTCCACTTGGGTGGCCATTTTAAGGGATCTATGTACCTGCACCCCAAGATCCCTCTGTTCCTCCACACTGCCAAAAATCCTATCCTTAATCCTGTATTCAGCTTACAAATTCGACCTTCCAAAATGCATCACCTCGCATTTATCCAGGTTGAACTCCATCTGCCACCTTTCAGCCCATCTCTGTATCTTGTCAATGTCCCGCTGCAGCCTACAACAGCCCTCTATACTTTCAACGACACCTCCAATCTTTGTGTTATCTAAAAACTTGCTGACCCATCCTTCAATGCCCTCATCCAAGTCATTAATAAAAATTACAAACAGTTGGAATGCTACGAGTGATTGCGGAGTTTACAGGGATAAGGTTGTTGGTAGGACAGGGCTCCATTACACAGACAGGGACTGTTTTTGGCAGCTGAGTAGGTTACAGAGATAAAGAGTTTTGTAACATCTGGCGGAACAAACTGAGATATGGAGGGTCATCGTGACTGAAGATGTTTAAAGATCTAGGAAGGCTTAGGCTCTGGGGGTTATTTAGACATGGAGGCTGTGGAATCTGGATTCGTTTTTGAGAGATTGGGGTGGCAAGTTTGGTTGGAGACAGTTTCACAGATAAGGGAGCATAGCACAAACAGGAGGAAGTTCCTGCGGTAGGGAGGGTTCGAGTGGAGAGTGATGTTTACACAGATAGGGATGTAAGAGCTGGAGAAGGTTATGGAGATGCGTAACTGGATGGAGATACAGGAGGAGCTTACATTGACACGGTGGGTGATAGTGACGGGAGAATGTTACATAGTTAATGAGTCTTGTAGGAACAGGACCGGGTGAAACACAGGCATTGGAGTGGGATCTACAGATCGGGAGTGTAGCAGGGACCTGACAGGATAACACAGATAGGGATGCTGGTAGGGACTCCACAGACTGATGGCGTTTTAGGGACTGGAAGAGGTTATGTGCACAGGGAGGGCTGTAAGACTGCAGGAGCTCATAGAGAGTTGAAGATTTGGAGCAGTTCACAGAGGGAGGGTTCTCCAACAGGAGTAGGTTACAGACAGTGAGGGTTGTGTAGACTGAGAAAGTTAAAGAGAGGGGGAGTTTTCAGGTCCGGAAGAGATTACACTGACAGGGACAGTTGAAGATACTGAACAAAAAAGAACATGGAGAAGATTACACAGATAGGGAGGGATGTTGGGACTGAAGGTGAATACACACACGGAGGGTTGTATTGTTAGGCGGAGCTTAGAGGGATAGGGACTGGTGTCGGGATTTACACAGATAAGGAACGTTGTGTTTTTGGAGAAGGTTACACTGATGCAGACAGTGTTAGGGAGTGTTTAATGGACTACAGAAGAGCTCAGAGAGAATGTATTATGGGGAGTGGAGGAGATTACAGACACAGAGATGGCTGTCGGTTTGAAAAGAGTTTCTACAGATCCTCAGTGCTGTAAGGCTGGAGGGAGGTTACAATAATAAGGGTTACCTACACTTAATGACTTCTTTGATATGGAGAAAGTCTCAGAATGGGATTGTCAAAAGGAAATATAGACAGTTCAGATGAGTTTACAGAGATATAAATGTTTTTGGGGGTTTCAGGATGGAACAGTGATTGGGAGTGATGTAACGAATGGCAATAATTTTAGGGATTACTCTAAAGGCAGGAAGTGGTGACAGCCATATCGATTGTGGTAAGGACTGGAGAAGCTTACCTCGCCAAGGAGTGTTTTAGAGACTGTTGGAGACTCCACATATAAGGAGAGTATTGGGGATGGTTGACAGGACTGGGCAATAACCTGAATAGAATCTCCACAGTGTGGAAAAAGGCCATTTGGCCCAACAAATCCACATCAACCCTCTAAAGAGCATTCTAACCAGACCCATCCCTCTCCCTGTCCATTAAACACTGCCTTTCTCGTGGTGAACTCACCTAAACCACACTTGCCTGAATACTACAGTGAATTTCTGATGGCCAATCCACGTATCGTGCAAATGTTGGGCTATGGAAGGAAACCGGAGCACCCGGAAGAAACCCACACAGTCAGAGGGGAGTACATGCAAAGACCACACAGACAGTCGGCCAAGGCTGGAATTGAAGCCAGGTTCCAGGCACAGTGAGGCTGATTATACAGAGCACTGCAGAGATTGGACTAGGTCACAAGTTCACAAGGGTCTCTTGGAACAGGAGAAGGTTACATAGATGGTGTCCATGAGAGGGACTAGAGGGAGTTAACACAATAGGGAAGGTTGTGGATTCTCTCTACAATTAGAGGTAGGGACAGTTGGGGAAACTGGATGAAGTTAGGCATACTCAGAGTTGTACACACTGGGTGAGGTTACTGAGTTAGCAAGGATTCTATGGACTGACTAAGGTTATGGACAGATGCAGTTGTGGGAATGTGAATTGTTGCAACAATTGAGAGGATATTTCAGGCACATTGATGCTTTTAGTGGCTGCAGGATGTTCGAGAGCTAAGAAGGCTCGTCCTGACTGGAGGTGATCAGAGGTAAGAAACATTGTACTGATGGGAGTTAGTCACAGAGACAGAGAAGATTGAAGAGAGAGAGAGGGCAAGGTTACAGATCTCAGGAGCTTTCAGGTGGCTTCACAATGTTACACAAAGGGAGGGTTGGCAGGAAACGCTGTAGGAACTGGAGGACTCTGTACAGACAGTGAGGTGAAATGGATGGTGGAAGGTTAGAGGTAATGAAGGTGCTGTAGGACAGGATGGAGGAGTGCTGCTGGGACTGGACAAGGTTACAGTGACATCATGTGCTGGAGAGGCTGGAGGAAGGTACACAGGTGGGCAGGTCAGTAAGGGCTGGATGTTACAGACAGAGTGGGCTGTAGGTGCTGGACAAGATGACAAACGTAAGGATTTTTATAGTGTTTTGGTGATGGGGGTCATAACAGTTGGTTTCAAAGGCATTTTGGTAAAATATAAGGACAAGGCAGAGGTGAAGACGCCAAATTTGTGGAAGCCCCCTAATTGTTAGAATATCACTGTCACTGGGCATTATCACTATCACGAGACAGGATCTGGCAAACACAGACCGGGAGGAACTATTTGCAGTTGGGTTCATATTCAGAAAGAGGAAGTGCGTCAAAGTGATACAGGGAGAATTCAAGGCCAGTGTGTTCTGTGAAGAGTGATTGACAAAGGCAGTAACTCCAGTGAATACTGGTCAAGCGATATCCTGAGCTTGATAAAGGAAATACAATGCGATGAAAACAGGCAAAGACCGACCAACGTATAGAGAGTGCAAGGGGATCCTTAAAATGATGGGCAAATAATGGGCATGAAATATCCTTTTCAGATACTGTTAAGGAGAGGCCACAATGTGTTTTTTTGAGTACAGTTAGAGGAAGACGATTCCCAGGTAAACAGCGAGGCTTGTTAGAAACCAAAGGGACAATCCGTGCATGGAGCCAGAGGAAGTAGGTAAGGTCTTCAATGAAATCTTCCCATCTGTATTGACACAGGAGAAAGGCATTGTAGTCGGGGATTTCAGTGGGGATGGTGAGGTTTTAGAACATGATAAGATGAATAAGGAGGAGGTATTAAATGTTTTCACAGGCATAAAGGTGGAGAAATCCCCAGTGCCTCATGAAATGTATCCCAAGTTGCTATGGGAAGGAAGGCTGGAGTTTGCTGGGGCCCTGGTGTATATTTTTAATACTTTGCTGGCCACAGGTAAAGTTCTGAAAGACTGGAGGATCGCTAATGCGGTTCCTTTGTTCAAGAAGGGCAGCAGAGATTGGCCAGATAATTACAGAGCAGATAGTCTGACAGCGGGGGTTGGGGGGGGGCGGTTATTGGGAACAATTGTGAGGATGAATCGACACTTGCAAAGGCAAAGATCACCTCGGCAGCGTCATCACGGATGTGGTAGAGGACGATACTGTCTGAGGAATTCAGTTCAGTTTTTTTGAAATGGTGTCTAAAAATATTGATGAGGGCAGTGCAGATGATGTGGTTTACATGGACTTGAATAAGACGGTTGACAAAATCCCTCATGGAAGGCTGGTTCAAATGTAAAGAGCCACAAGGCAAGTTCGCAAATTAGATACAAAATTAGCGGATACACTTCTTCATGTTTGAAATTCTTTCACCAGTGGGTGTACCACAGGGATCTGTGCAGGAACCATTGCTGGTTATTATGTACACTAATAACTTGGATGTGAAAGCATAACTTGTGGGCGGCACGGTGGCAGAGCGGTTAGCACTGCTGCCTCACAACACCTGAGACCCGGGTTCAATTCCCGACTCAGGGTGCTCCGGTTTCCTCCAACAGTCACAAAGATGTGCGGGTTAGGTGAATTGGCCATGCTAAATTGCCCGTAGTGTTAGGTAAAAGGGGTAAATGTAGGGGTATAGGTGGGTTGTGCTTCGGCGGGTCGGTGTGGCTGCAGTCTGATATCGATCAGATGATAAACTGAGCAGAGTAATGGCAGATGTAGTTTACTTCTGATCACTGTGAGGTAATGCACTGTGGGAAGTCTCATAAGTGAAGGATATACATCATGAATGGTAGGTCCACCTGGAGTACTGAGGAACAAGGGACCTTGGTGGACAAGTCTCTGGATGTGTGAAGTTGTCAGCACATGTTGACAGGGTGGGGAAGACATCTGAACTGGGAGCAGGAGGGGGATCCACATCCTGGTGGGGCGAATTGTAGGAGCTGCTTGAGAGGATATAAACCAGTCTGGTAGGGTGTTGCATCTTAAACAGTCCTAAGGCCAGAAAGAAGATTGAGGCTGATGCACAAGTTAATGAGAACAATTTCAGCAGACAAGGCAAGCAAGAATATAGCAGGAAATGGGGAGAAACTGATGATTAACCTGCATTTATTTCAATACAACGGGCCTGACAGCTACGGAAGATAAACTGAGGGCATGGATTGGAACATGGGACTGGGACATTACAGTTATTACAGAAACAAAGCCGAGGGAGGGGCAGGGCTGTCAGCACATTGGTTCAAGGTGGAGATGCTACAGGAAGCATCAAAGGGTAGGCAAGAGAGGATGTGTGGTGGTGGGTTTTGATTGCATAAATCATCACAGCAAGATTTAGAGAGGATATTCCTGTGGGATTGCCCACTGAAGTTATGTTAGTGCAACTGAGAAATAAGAATGGGTCATCACTTTGATACGATTGTCCTACTGACCCCGAATAGTCTGTGGCAGACTGAGGAACAAATATATCAGGAGATCTCAAATATCAATCAGAATAATAGGGCTGTTATGGTTGGGGTTTTTCAACTTTCCAAACCTAGACTGGGACTGCCAGTGTTCAGCATTTGCAAGGGAGCAATTTGGTAATTATGTTCAAGAAATTCCCAAACAATATGTAAATGGTCTGAAAAGAGAAAGGGGCAAAGCCTGACCTTCCCTTGGGAAACAAGGTCGGGAAAGGGACTGATGTGTGAGTGGGAATGCATTTTGCCAAAATGACCACAATTCTCTTAGCTTAAGAATAAAGATGGAAAAGAACAGGTCTGGTCCACAAGTTCAAGGTATGAAATGGGACCAGACCAATCTTGACAGTATTAGACAGGAACTTTCAAAAGGTGATCAGGGAGTCTATTTGCAGGGAAAGGGAAGTCTGGCAACTGAGAATATTTTAAAAGTGAGATAAATTGAGCGATTAGCACCAGCATGTTCCTGTTTGTGTGCAGCTCAATGCTGACAGCATTCGGAAACACTGGCTGTCTATTGGACAAGGAAAAAGGG
Source organism: Hemiscyllium ocellatum (assembly GCF_020745735.1). Classification (NCBI taxonomy): domain Eukaryota; kingdom Metazoa; phylum Chordata; class Chondrichthyes; order Orectolobiformes; family Hemiscylliidae; genus Hemiscyllium; species Hemiscyllium ocellatum. The sequence continues at coordinate 19,219 of NW_026867763.1, forward strand.
CATATTTCAGGTATCGCCAGCTGGATCAAGGGAATGCATGAGGATCAAGGGGCTGTAGGGATATACTTTGGGTGGAAATCAGGAATGCAGAAAGGGTACATGAAATAGCCTCGGCAGGAAAGGATAGGGAGAATGCAAAAGTGATTGTATAACTATATTGAGTAAAAGTGTAACTCGAAACAAAATAGTGTTCCTTAAGGATCAATGAGATCATTGATGTGTGGAACCGCAGGATATGGCTAGACTTTAAACACATTTTGTGACTCCAGAACTTACTGTTGACAAAGACTGGGGAACTCAGGGAACAAGAGTAATACGTTAGACCATATTTGGAGTTTGCTGCAATTCCAGTATCCCGCTATAGGAAGGAGGTTGGGAAGCTTGAAAGTGTTCAGAAAAGATTGACAAGATGTTGCCGGGGTTGTTGCTGAATAAGCTCGGGCTATTTTCACTGGAGCATCAGAGACTGAGGGGTGATCTGACAGAGGATTATCCATGAGGGATATGGATTGGGTAAGCATTCAAGGTCTTTTACCAGGGGTTGGGGAGTCCAAAACTAAAGGGCATATGTTTAAGGTTAAAGGGGGAAAGGTTTAAAAGGGACTGAAGGGTCAGCTTTTTTATGCACACGGTGATGTGTGTATGGAATGAGCTGAGGGAGAAGGTAACACATACTGAAACTATGACAACATTTAAGGGATGGATGGGTATGTGAATAATAAGGGTTTAGATGTACATAGGCCAAATGCTGATAAATGGGATGGACTTATTTAGATCTTCTGGTCAGCATGGATGAGTTGGATCGAAGGGTCTGTTTCCCTTGTACATCTCTATGGCTTGAAAAGAGGGCATGTTATAGAAGAGGTGGTGCTGGACGTTTTAAAACACAAAGGTATGGAAAGCCCCAGGACCTGATTACATGTATCACAGGGCATTATGGGATGTTAGGGAAGGAACTGTGGAGCCGCTAACAAAGGTATTTGTACCAATGACAGCCATGTGTGATGGGCTGGAAGGCTGGAGGGTGACAGAGTGGACAGTGAAGGAGGTTTGCTAAGATTACAAAGGGATCTTGATGATATGGGTGAATGAGCTGAAAAATTGCAGATGGACTTCAATCTGAATAAATGCAATATAATGCACTTGGTAAAACAAACAAAGGTAGAGCCGATACAATTACTGTTCGGACCTCAGTTAGTGTTTTAGAGCAGAGGGACCTCCGGGTTCAGGTACATAATTCTTGAAGTTTGCATCACAGGATGGATAAGACAGTGCTTGGCATGCCTGACTATTGCTCAGTCCATTGAATGGAGAATTTGGGACGTCATGTTGAGATTGCACAGACATTGGTGAGGCCTGTTCTGCAATACTCTGTCCAGTTCTGGTCGCCCAGTTATAGGGAGGATATTATTAAGCTGCAGGGGATTCAGAAGAGATTTACCAGGACGTTGCTGGGTATGGAAGGCTTGAGTTCTGCAAAATGGCTGGACAGGCTGAGTCTTTTTTCACTCGAGCCTGGAAGTTGAGACGTGATGTTATAAAAGTAAATTTTAAAAAATAAGGTATATAGATCGATTTAATGGTAATTGTCTTTAACACAGGATGGGGGACTCCCAAGAGGAGGGACCACGTCTTAAAGTTTAGAAGAGAGCAATGTTCAAAAAAAGACATGGGGGCAAATTGTTCCACAGACGGTGTTTTGATTGTGGAATGAACTTGCTGAAGAAGGGTGGATGTGGGTACAATGACAACGTTTAAAAGACAGAGATACTAAACAAGTATTTAGCATCAGCTTTTACTGTGGAAAAGGATATGGAAGATATAGAATGTCGGGAAATAGATAGTGACACCTTGCAAAATATCCATATTACAGACGAGCAAGTGTTGATGGCTTGAAATGCATAAAGGTGGGTAAATTCCCAAGACCTGATCAGGTGTACCCTCGAACTCTGTGGGAAGCGAGAGAAGTGATTACTGAGCCTCTTGCTGAGATATTTGTATAATCAATAGTCACAGGTGAGGTGCCGGAAGACTGGAGGTTGGTTAATGCGGTGCCATTGTTTAAGAAGAGTGGTAAGGACAAGCCGGGAATTATAGACCAGTGAGCCTGACCTCGGTGGTGGGCAAGTTGCTGGAGGGAATCCTGAAGGACAGGATGTACATGTAGTTGGAAAGGCAAGGACTGAATCGGGATAGTCAACATGGCTTTGTGCGTGGGAGATCATGCCTTACAAACTTGACTGAGTTTTTTGAATAAATAACAATAAGGATTGATGAGGGCTGAGCGGTAGATGTGATCTATATGGACTTCAGTAAGGCGTTCGACAAGGTTCCCTATGGGAGACTGGTTAGCAAGGTTAGATCTCATGGAATACAGGGAGAAGTAGCTATTTAGATACAGAACTGGCTCAAAGGTAGAAGACAGAGGGTAGTGGTGAGGGTTGCTTATCAGACTGGAGGACAGTGACCGGTGGAGTGTCACAAGGATTGGGCCTAAGAATGGTGAATAGCCAAGGGTAAGGGAGTCCAAAACTTGAGGGTACAAACTGGAGGTGAGAGAGCAAAGATTTAAAGAGGGAGCTGAGGGGCAACATTATCCACAGAGGATGGTGCACAGACAGAACCTTGTGCCAGGGGGCACATGGGAGAAACAAGAACAATGACAACATGGAAAAGACCTTTGGGCAGGAACATGGAGAGGGGAAGGTTTGAAGAGCTAAGGGCCAAACGCAGGCAAATGAGACTCATTCAGTATAGGAAACATGGGCAGCATTGACGAGTTGGACCACAGGTTCTGTTTCCGTGCTGTATCACTCTGTATCCAGGTAAAGAGGATTATAGTACGGAAGTAAAGCATGTTGTGGACACTGAAACAAGTTATAGTGAAAGGGATGGTAGTCTAAAATGCAGTACGTTTCAAATATGTGGAGGGTCTATCAGGAAGGGAGGAGGTTACAGGGACAGGAACTGTTATAGGAGTTAAAAATGACTGAAGACACCGGTGCACAAGCCATGCCACACATAGAGTGTTGCAGAGTAGTGAGTCTTAGTACAGTGTTGGAGGGAGAACACAGAACAGAAAGATCCCAGGCAGCATTCACAACATCTCGTCGGAGGCCTGCTTTCCCCTCTGTTGCCCTGATGCTCACTAAGACAGCACCGGTCTGGATTGATAATTATGAACTCCCCATGCTGTCTCAGTGCAACGTAAGTTAATGTAGACGTGGTGATTCAGCCAGGGGTGTTTCTGTACTGTACTGTACTTACCCTCCAGCACTGTATCTATGTCATGTCATGTTAGATGATGTTTGGAGCCCTCCCATTGCTCCCTGCTGTGTACACTGTGAGTGAACTTACCTCACTGCAGGATTTATTGAAGGCTCCAGATCTCTCTGCCCTTTGTCTCTCTGGCTGACCAATCAACTTCAATGAGGTGTTGGACGAGACACCCAGCAATTGGGAAGTCTATGGAGTCAGCACTTTCCTGAGTACCTACAGGAGACAGAAAAATAGACAGAATGGGGAATTAGACTGATGCAGTGAGGTTTACACATGGAGAATGGAAATGAACCCCACAGAGATCTGGAAAATCCCACTCCATCCCTGGTCTGCGCTGTTGCATCTCTCTGGAATGGAGAATTCTGTTCGCTCAGGATCTGGAGTAACTGCAAGAGAGGGAGGCTCTGACAGAGGCTGCAATTAGGGATACCAAAGGGAGAGAGACTGAATGATATCACCAGAGTGCTGGAAGACCTCAGGATCACACAGTCATGTTGGAAGAATGGGTTTAGCTTCATGATGCCCTGGTATCAGTGCTCAGGGATGAGCAACCACTGAGCAGGCGAATTGATGACCGAGTGGTATTACTGCGAGAGAATTTATCCAAAACTTCAGCTAATGTTCAGGGGAAGTGGGTTTTAATCTCACCATAAATAATTTTAAAAATAATAATTAACAATCCATAAATAAATATGAAACCATTGCAGATGTTCAAAAACCCCAAACCCTTGTCCTTTAGATAAGGACATCTGCTCATCCTCACGTGGTCTGCACGACATCCCGACAGCAAAGTGTTTGCCTCTCAATTACCCTCTGAAATGGCCGAGCAAGTTACTCAGCTCAAGGGCAGCTCGGGCTGGGCAAGAAAGGCTGGTCAGCCAGAGATACCCACATCCCATACCTGATTTAATAAATAATCCATGAGGATGGTCCCCCTGGAACTGCGCTGGGGCCAGGGTTCGGGCCAATCATATCGGTAAGTTTATGGATGGGGCTTTCAACTGACAGAGAGGATGCCAGTGAAAGGAGCTTTCCAAATCCAAAGGGAAAAGGTGAAGAATGGGAGCAGTATGGGAATGTGGCAGAAGACAAGCAGAAAGGAACAGGATGGGACAGAGCTTAACTAAAACTGTACATCAGGGAATCGGTTTGTGACAGGAAATTATGGGAAAGAGTAAATTATGTTTTTTGAATGTCTCTTCAATAAGGTAGATTGATTTGTGACACCGAGATAAAAGAGGTTTAGACACCAGAGAGATGTGGTTACAGGGTGAACAAAAGGTGGACAGAAATAGTCAATGGATCACAACCTTGCGGAAATTCAGGCAAAATGGGTAACGCAAACAATAATGGGTAAGAAAGGCATTACAGAGAAAGCATTTGGTCTCAGATCATGAAGTGGAGTCAGTCTGAATGTAAATTCTGGCTACTACCTGCCAAGGACACAAGCAGAAGAACAGTTTTAGCTACCGAACAGCATTCCATTGCTCATCACTGCGTTACACAGGAACTCACTGGAATTTTTTTAAGAAACACATTGTGATAATTTTGGGAAACTTCAATATTCACATAATCTGGGACACTCACACTGACAACAGTGATATTGGAAGAGGAGTTCAGAGAATTTTTTTTCAGTGTTTTTTTGAATAACAAATTGTGCAATTGGTTAGGGATGTAACTGTCTCAGAGCGACCGTTGTGTGATCAAACTTAGTGGATGAGTAATGTCACCTGCAGAGATCCTCAGGGAAATTGTGATAAAATACAGTTTAAATAAATATAAAGTTTTAAAGTGAATCACAGAAAGGAAAAGCTACAACTAGAAACAAAAACAGCCAATTACTTGGGTTTGAGAGGAGAACTGACCAAGGTAAAGAGGCGAAACAGACTGAAATATGGGTCTGTAAATGAACAGTGGAAAATATTTGAAGGAACAGTGTAAATCACTCAACAAAATAAGATTCCATTGAAACAGACAAAACCTCAGCAAGAAATCCCCACCGGCCCCTCACTCAGGACAAAATGTATCATATTAGATTATGAGGCTTAGAAGATCACCAAAAATTACTTGAAATCCTGAAGTGAGATTGTGTTTTAGGAATAAGTTTTAAAGGGATTGCAAAGGATCTGCTAGCAGGAGGGCAGCAGTGGGAAGGGGAATCACTGTCAGGGTATAATGTCACAAAAGGAACAGGGAGAGGTGAAGGTGCTGGAGGTGGTGAGAGTGTTACAGAGAGTGGTCAGGGTGTTACAAAGCCAGTACGGATTGCTGCAGCTGTGGGGGTTTGCAGAGGTAGGGAGGGACATAGGTATTTTTATTTATTCATTCATGGGATGAAGGTGTCACTGCTAATTACCCAGAGGACAGCTCAGAGTCAGCCATCTTGCAGGGGTCTGGGGTCACATGTTAGCCAGACCAGGTTAAAATGTCAGATGTTATACACAAAAGGTCAGTGAACCAGATGTGTTTTTCCCACTGATCAACAATGCTTTTATAGTGGCCTGACCAATGTCTTGTACAGATACAACATGACGTCCCAACCCTTTCTCTTCATGCTCTGCCCAATGAAGGTAGACATCCCAAACGCCTGCTTCACCAGCCTGTCTCCCTGTGACACCACATTGTGTACCTGCATCCCTGGGTCTCTGACTGACAACACTACCCAGGGCCCGAACAGTAACTGTACAAGTCCCACCCTGGTTTGTTTAACCAAAATGGAACACTTCACATTTATCTTATTTAACTCCATCTGCTATTCTTCAGCCCACTCTCCCAGCAGTACTGTCCATCCTGCTGGATCATAGACAACCTTCTTCACTGTCCACTTTCCCACCAATGTCAGTATCACCCAAAAACCTTCCTTACCAGGAAACCAATATTCCCATCCAAACCATTTATCCAAATGACAAACAACAGTGGACCCACTACACCGCTGGTCACATGCCTCCAGTCAGAAAAACAACATGTCTCCCATCACCCTGTCTCCAACCATCAAGACCAATTTTTTGTCCAGTTGACTAGCTCCTCCTGAGTGCCATATCCTTTTACACTGATCTGAGTTTATTACTCAGTTTACACATATGACACGTAGAACACAGAAAAGTACAGAACAAGACCCTTCGGCCATGATGACATGCCAATCTTTTATCTGACCATAAGATTAAAAAAAAAGTGGCAGATAGAGTTTAATTCAGGGAAATGCAACGTGCTGCACTTTGGGAAAGCAAATCTTAATAGGACTGATACATGAAATGGTCAGGTCCTCGGGAGTGTTGCTGAACAAAGAGACCTTGGGGTGCAGGTTCATAGCTCCTTGAAAATGGAGACCCAGGTAGATAGGATAGTGAAGAAGGCGTTTGGTATGCATTCCTTTATTGCTCAGAGTATTGAGTACAGAAGTTGGGAGGCCATGTTGTGACTGTACAGCACATTGAATAGGCCACTGTTGGAATATTGCATGCAATTTTGGTCTCCTTACTATCAGAAAGATATTGGGAAACTTGAAAGGGTTCAGAAAAGATTTACAAGGATGATGCCAGGGTTGGCGGATTTGAGCTGTAGGGAGAGGCTGAACAGGCTGGGGATGATTTCCTTGGAGCTTCGGGAGGCTGAGGGGTGACCTTATAGAGGTTTACAAAATTATGAGGTGCATGGATAGGGTAAATAGACAAAGTATTTTCCCTGGGTTTGGGGAGTCCAGAACTAGAGGGCATAGGTTTAGGGTGAGAGGGGAAAGATATAAAAGAGATCTAAGGAGCAACTTTTTCACGCAGAGGGTTTTACGTGTATGGAACAGGCTGTCAGATGAAGGGTGGAGGCTGGTACAATTGCAACATTTAAGAGGCATTTGGTTGGGTATATGAATAGGAAGGCTTTGATGGGATAGGGACCGGGTGCTGGCAGGTGGGACTAGACTGGGTTGGGATATCTGGTCGGCATGGACGGGTTGGACCGACGGGTCTGTTTACGTGCTGTACATCTCTTTGAATCTAACTTCTATACCCTTCATTTTATTATCATCCATGTGCCTACCCAGAAGTATATTAAATATCCCTGATGCATCTGCTTTTACTGCCACCGCTGGCAGTGCATTCCACACAGCCACCACTCTGTATGCAACGACCCTACCTCTGAAATCTCCACTTAACCATCCGCTAATCACCCGAAAATTATACCCCCTGTAATAGCTATTTATATGAGCGTAAAAAATATCTCTTATTATTCACTCTGTGAATGCCTCTCATCACCTTGTTCACCTCTGCCAAGTCGCACCTCACCCTTCTTCACTCCAATGAGAAAAGCCGTAGTTCCCTCAACCTTTCTTCATAAGACATGCCCTCCAGTCCAGGCAGCATCCTGGTAAATCTCCTCTTTACCCTCTCTCAAGTTTCCACATCCTTCCTGTAATGAAGGGACCAGAACTGAACACAATATTCTAAGTGGGGTCTAACCAGGGCTGTAGAGAGCTGCAGCATAACCTCACCGCTTTAAAACTCAATCCCCAAACTAATGAAATCCCACAAAATATATCCCTTCTTAACAAGCCTATCAGCATGGGTGGCTACTTTGAGGGATCTATGGACTTGGACCCCAAGATCCCTCTGTTCCTCCACACTGCCAAAGATCCTGCCTTCTGCATTCAAATTCAATCTTCAAAATGAATGACTTCACACTTTTCCAGATTGACCTCCATCTGCCACTTCTCGACTCAACTCTGCATCCTGTCAATGTCCCGTTGCAATCTGGAACAGACCTTCACACTGTCAGCCACGCCACCAACCTTCGTGTCATTGGCCAGTCTACTAACCGACCCTTCCACTCACACATCCAACTTATTCATAAAATCACGAAGAGCAGAAGTGCTGTAATCACACCCTACAGAAAACCACTGGTCACTGAGTTCCAGGATGAATTATTTCCGTCTATCGTCACCCTCTGTCTTCTGTGGGCCAGTAATCCTGTATCCAGACAGACAGGTTTCCCTGTATCCCATGCCTCCGTATTTCCTGAATAAGCCATAAAGGTGTTTTGTCACATTCTTAAAAGATTCAATATGACTTTTAAGGCATGACCTGTCCCTTATACAAACATGCTGACTATCTTTAATCAAACTATGGTTTCCTCAGGAAAAATAAATCCTCTATCTCAGAATCCTCTCCAATAGTCTGCACACCACAGACATAAGACTGACAGATGTGCAATTCCCAGGATTATTCCTATTCCCTTTCATGAACAAGGGAATAATATTTTCCTGCCTCCAATCAACTGGTCCGACTCCAGTGGACAGTGAGGGTGCAAAGGTCATCACCAGGTGCGCAGCAACCCATTCCCTCGCTTCATGTAGTAACTTTGGACGCATCCAGTCTGATTCAGCGACTTATCTATCCTTATCTTTTACAAAATTCTCAGCACATCCTCCTCCTTAACATCCACCTGTTCACGTACATCAGCCTGTTTCACGCTGTCCTCACAAACAACAAGACCCTTCTCAGCAGTGAATACTGAGACATAGTTTTCATTAAAGACCTCCCCTACCTCCTGTGACTCCAGAGACAAGTTCCTTCCACTATCCCAGAGTGGCCTTATCCTCACTCTGACCATCCTCTTGTTCCTCACATAAGTGGAGAATGCCTCACAGTTTTCCTTAAGCCTTCCCAAGAAAGCTTTTTCATGCCGCCTTCTAGTTGCCCTAAGTCCATTCCTTGGTTCCTTCCTGGTACCTTCAGGGAATCTCTACAGTATGGAAACAGGCCATTTGGCCCAACACCTCCATATTAACCCTCCAAACAGTATCCAACCCAGCCCCATTCCCCCACCCTGTTACTCTCCATTTGCCCTGACTAATGCACCAAACTACCCATCCCTGAACACTATGGGTAATTTAGCATGTCTGAGTCACCTAATCTGCACATCTTTGGATGGTGGGTGGAAACTGGAGCACCTGGAGGAAACACACGCAGACACGGGCAGAATGTACAAACTCCCCACAGACAGTCGCCTGAGGCTCTCATCGAAATGGAGTCCGTGGTGCTATGAGGTAGCAGTGCTAACCACTGAGACACCGCGCCACCCAATGTAACTCTCTGGAGCCCTGCCTGATCCTTGCTTCCTCAACCTTAAGTTAGCTTCTTTCTTCCTCTTGACTAGATGCTGAAGTCCACGTGGACAACGCTAACTGCTCTGCCTTCATCTATCCCTTGTCCAACTCCGCAAAGAGTCAATCCAGTTTGTGAAATATGGTTTTTCTACTCACAAAGCCATGCTGACCATCTTGAATCAGCCTTTGCCTTTGTAAATATACATAGCTCCTTTCTCTCAGAATCTCCTCCAACAACTTCCCCATCACTGGGCACACTGGACTGCAATTTCCTGGTTTTTCCCTGCAGTCCTTAAGTGATGCAACAGCCTTAGCCTCCCTCCAGTCTTCCGGTACCTCACTGTGTCTGTTGATAATATAAATATCTCTGTAAGGGACACTGCAATCTCTTCCCTAGCTTCCCACAATATTCTAGTATCGACCCAATGAGCTACTGAGGATTGATCTACCTTTATTTGTTTTAAGATTCCAGCACTTTCTCTTCTCTGGTGAGGATTCTTTCCAAGACATCGCTATTTATTTCCCCAAGTTACCGAGCTTCCATATCTTTCTCCACAGTAAATACTGACAAGGCTGTTTGGTCTAATATCTCACCCATCTCCTCTGGTTCCACACATGGGTGACCTTTTGATCTGTAAAGGGACCCTATTCTCTACCAAGTTACTACTTAGCCCTTATTAAAACTTGTGTAAAGGCTTCTGATAATTCAAATACACCACATCCCCCACACCACTACACCCCTCCTACACCCTTACAACTCTGCCATTTGTATTCACACAGACAAATTAAATCCAACAGGCTCAGGAACAAATTCTCTTTTATCAAATGTGTCTCTAAATGGCCAGTTATTGTATACTGACTTATCCTTTCTAACAATGTCAGTATGGTCCCGACTTACTGTCAGGGGAGGTGGAGTAGGTTGTGGTTGAACCCATTGAAGTTTAGATAATGAGAGAGAAATGGAATGAACCATCCAAGATTCTGAGGGGCTCTGATCGGGCAGATGCTGAGAAGTTAGAAAATAGAACAGTAGAGCACAGCAACAGGCCCTTCGGCCCACCACGTCTATGCTGTCCATGATGCTATTCTAACTCATACAATCTGCCTGCACATGGGCCCATATCCCTCTATTCTCTTCCCGTTCATGTTTCTGCCTAAATGCCACTTCAAACCTTTACTCACATTTCTGCTTCTACCACCTCCCTCAGTAACATCCACTCTACGTAAAAAAACACTTTCCCTCACACACCTCATTTAAACTTTCTCTTGTTCACTTTAAACCTCTGCTCTCTAGTATTTGAAACTTACACACTGGAAAAGAGATTCTGACTATCTACATTATCTATCCCTGTCCTAACGTTATATCCCTGTACCTGGTCACCTGTCAGCCTCTGATACCCTCACAAATCAATCCAACTTTGTTTAAATTCCTCTTACACACCTAACATACCCTTAAAAACCCAAACATAGGCAACGTGCTGATAAACACCTTTTTTACCCTCTCCAAAGCCTCCCCATCCTCCCTATTGTGTGGAGATGAGAACTGCACACAGTTCTCCAAATGTGACCAAACAAACGTTTTATACAATTACAGCATCAGATGCAAACCACTACACCCAATGTTGTGACCGATGAAGGTCAGTGCTCCATTTGCTTTCCTTTCCATCTGAAACAATGGATATTTATTCGTACACAGCATTTGATCTACAAATATGATATGATGTTATAGAAAACTACCTCGCATACAATCCAGGATTCTATCCGTTACAGCACTGATACTCACTGCTGTATCAGTCGGCATGGAGATCACACCACTGTCACACACAGGTACTGTACAGCCCTTGCTACAAGTACATCTGAATCCAACGTGGGCGGCACGGTGGCACAGTGGTTAGCACTGCTACCTCACAGCGCCGGAGACCTGGGTTCAATTCCCGACTCAGGCGACTGACTGTGTGGAGTTTGCACGTTCTCCCGTGTCAGCGTGGGTTTCCTCCGGGTGCTCCGGTTTCCTCCCACAGTCCAAAGATGTGCGGGTTAGGTGAATTGACCATGCTAAATTGCCCGTAGTGTTAGGTAAGGGGTAAATGTAGGGGTATGGGTGGGTTGCGCTTCGGCGGGTCGGTGTGGACTTGTTGGGCCGAAGGGCCTGTTTCCACACTAAGTCTAATCTAATCTAAATCTAAAAAAAAACACTTCTGTTGCCATTTTCAGGGAGTTGCTGACTTGCACCAAGATCCTTCCGTAGATCAATATCCCTCAGTATGCTGACTTCCTTCTTGAATTTGACATCATCTCACACTTGTCCAGAATAAACTCAATTTGCCATTTCTGTCTATCTCTCCGAATGTTCTGTAACCTCCTGCAGATTTTAATGAATCAGGGAAACAAGGGTTTTGTGGAAAAGGCAGGAAAGTAGAGTTGAACAGTATCAGATCAGCCATGATCTGACTGAAGGGCACAGTATACTCAATGGGCCAAATGGCCTCATTCACCTGCTACATCTCATGGTCTGAGCACAAACTCAGTATGTCCTGCATAATATTATGGGTTTCTGCTCACAAAACTCCTTTACAATGGGATTATTGGATATTTATTCGTACACAGCATTTGATCTACAAATATGATATGATGTTATAGAAAACTACCTCGCATACAATCCAGGATTCTATCCGTTACAGCACTGATACTCACTGCTGTATCAGTCGGCATGGAGATCACACCACTGTCACACACAGGTACTGTACAGCCCTTGCTACAAGTACATTCAGTGTCCTGACTGTAACCACATTGACATTCCCATCACTGGTTGGTGCCTACAATAGAATTCCTGCTAACGGTTGCTGCTTCTTGCTTATTCTCAGCTCCACTTTTCATATTCAGATCCACATGACTGTCTCATTAATGCATTAACCTCATCCTTCCTTCACAACTTGTTGGCGTTTTGCCTAGTCTGCCTATTGGGACGAGATTAGTTTGGGATATCTGCTCAGCATGGATGGATTAGACCGAAGGGCCTGTTTCCATGCTGTACATCTCATTGACTCTAATGACTCTATCCCAACAACCCTTCAGTATTCACTTCCCAGTGATGATCAATCATCAGCTACATCTCCGGAATGACAGTTCCATCATATCTGTTCACTGTCATTCCATCTGCCTTATGGCGAATGCAGGGAGTCATTCCGCAGTAGTGGGGGATTGAACAGATGGGTAGAGATTGCAGAGATAGGGAAGCTTACAGGGACTCGAGGATGTTAGTGTTAAACAGAGTTACATCTGGTCAAGAACGTCAGTGGGACAAAGGGGTTTGGGGATTGGAGGAATTTACAGAGATACAGGGAGCTGGATTAGATTCTGGAGATAGTGATAGGGATGGAGAAAGGAAGAGGTAGGCAGACTGAGAGGCACAGACAGGGGGCTGTTTCATCTAGGAGAGTATTGTGTATACTAACAGAGATATGGAAGGTTGTCGTGACTGAAGACGTTTATAAATATAAGGTGGCTTCTAGGCTCTGGAGGCTACATAGATCGGAAGGCAATGGGGAATGCCAGGTTACTGGGTTGGAGACAGTTACACAGATGGGGAGGGTTGTACAAATTGAAGGAGGTTCCTGTGGTCGCGAGGGGTATGGTGTCGGGAATGAGGGTGAAATTTAACAAGATAAAGATCAAAGAATTAGAGATGGACAAGGAGATTACAATTTTTTCACAGCTAAGGAAGGGTGAGCTGGAGAAGATTACATAGGTAGGGACCGATGGAGAGGTTAAAGATAAATACATTGACATGGAGGATGGTGTTGTTGGAAACAGCTTACAGGGATAGACAGGACAGTCAGGGTTTACAGGGATGAAGGAATTGAGTATCTACTGCAGAAGTTTAGGAATTAGGATGTTAGGGATAGAAGAACCTGACAGAGACAGAGAGAATGGTGTGGAGATTCCAAACAGAGGAAGGATTATCTGGACTGGAGGATATTACAGAGATCACTAACACAGAATGGGCCAGGATTGATGCCTGCTATCCCCTGTGCTGTCACATTGAGGACCAGTACAGCAGAGGTGAAATCGGGACCCTCACAAGATGGTGGGAATGAAGCCTAGAATGTTGCTGTTCCTTGCCCAGCTCTCTATCTATGTCCTGTCTTCCAGGTCTGAATACAGAAGTCTACCACCTCCACCTTGTGCTGTTTACTGTGAGTGATCTTACCGGCTGCAGGATTGACTGAAGGCTCCAGGTCTCCCTCTCTCTATCTCTCTCTCTCTCTCTGGCTGACCAACCAGCTTCAATGAGGTGATGGATGAGACAGGAGTTAGGAACATCCTGATTACCTGCATGAGACAGAAATAGACAGAATGGAAAATTCGACTGATGTAATGAGGATAACACATGCAGAGTGGTACTGAGTCCAACAGAGATCTCGAGAATCCCAGTCTTCATCCCTTGTCTGTGCTGCTGCGTCTCTCTGGAATGGACAATTCTGTTGACTCAGGATCTCAGAGCATCTGTAAGAGGGAGAAATGCTGCCAGAGGCAGCAAATAGACTGACACAGCGAGGGATACCACATGGAGAGATACTGAGTGATACCACATTATTAGGCACTGTATTAACAGGGAATTGTTTGAATTTGTAACAAAGGCACTGGGATAATTGTGAGGGGATTCAACCTTCCTAACTCTTCATCTCTTTGGCGGTGGCTCACAGATGAGGCTGACTCTCTCCCACTCTCGTGGATGTGGGTGGGGGTGGGGGTCTGCAATTGGCTGTACAGACCGATGTGGCCTTCCACAGACTTTGTTACACTTGGGGCACAAGGTGGCCATGGGAAGGGGGTGGGTCTGGCGTTGGTGTGACAGTGCCCTTCTTGTGCTGTTTTCTCCTGGATTCCTATTTTCCCCACAGCATGTCTCGTGGTGCTCGACACCTTCCCAATGCTCCTTCCCCACTTCGGACAGTCTTGGCCCAGGACTTAACAGATTTGATTAAGAGATGAAAAAAAAAACGATCAATTCTGAGAAGCCAGCATTTAGAAACTTGGACACATTTGTTAAAGAGATCGCTATGGATTCTGCTAGCAGGAGGAGTGCAGTAGGAAGAGGAAACATTGTCAGATGATAGGAACAGGGAGAATTGAAGGTTCTGGAGGTGGTGAGGGTGTTACAGAGAGAGGCAAAGTCCTGAACAATGTTACAATGCCAGTACGGATTGCTGCAGCTAGAGCTGTTTGCAGAGTTAGGGATGGAGATATGTATTCTCATTGATTCATTCGCGGCCTGAGGATGTCACCGGATGGACCAGCATACATTACCCCACTGCTAATTGCCTAGAGACAGCTCAGAGTCAGACACATTGCTGTGGGACTGGAGTCACATGTGAGCCAGACCAGGTAAGAATGCTAGATGTCCCTCCCTGAAGGACACACGTGAACAAGTTGATTTTTTCCAGAAAATCAACAATGTTTATACAGTGACCTCACTAATGTCCTGTACAGACACACCATGACATCCCAACTCCTACTCTCAATGCTCTGCCCAATGAAGGGTAACCATCCCAAACGCCTGCTTCACCAGCCTGTCTACCCATGACGCTACTTTCAAAAGACTGTGTATCTGCGTCCCTGGGTCACTGATTGACAAGGGCCCGAATGTTTACTTTACCAGTCCAGCCTGGTCTGTTTTACCACAATACAACATCTTGCATTTCTCCACCTGTTCTTTCTAACCTCACTGACCCAGCAGAACTGTTGATCCCTTTGTACTCTTCGATAACCCTCTTCACTGTCCACTTTATCACCAATTTCAGTCTCACTCCCAAACTTGGTAACCATGACTCCTGTATTATCATCCAAGCAGTCACACCTACACATAGGTATATAGGAACTGAAGGATTTAAAGAGATTACACAGACCTGGAGTGTTGTATGCAGAGGAGGAGATTAAACTGATAGGGATGGTTTTAGAGACTCAACAATGTTTGGAAATAATAGGGGTTGCCATGGCGATAGCAGGTTTCAACAATTCGGAGGATATAGGTCTGAAGGAGCTTTGTCTGTTAGCGATGGTACAGTAAAGGGAATTGTAGTGGCTTCCCTTTCATAGCAATCCATAAGCACTTACAATAGCCTGTTTGACATGTGCATTATCTCTCGACCATTCATCAGACAGCACTGCAAATACTTCACTGCCTCCGCCTACCAGCTTAGACTGAACTAGCATTACCCAGAAGACCTCAGGCCACTCTGTCTGTGCAATTTTTCAAATGAAATACAGAGTTCCTTGACAGTAAAGTCACAGGTAGTCAGGGTAGCGAAGAAGGCACTTGGTATGCATTCCTTTACTGGTCAGAGTATTGAATACAGGAGTTGGGGGGTCATGTTGCGGCTGTACAGGACAGTGGTTAGGCCACTTTTGGAAGACTGCATGCAACTCTTTTCTACTTCCTATCGGAAGGATGTTGTGAAAATTGAAAGGGTTCAAAAAAGATTTACAAGGATGTTGCCAGGGTTGAGCTATAGGGAGAGTTGAACAGGCGATGGTTGTTTTCCCTGGAGAGTCGGAGGCTGAGGGGTGACCTTATTGAGGTTTATAAAATCAAGAGGGACATGGATAAGGTAAATAGACAGTGTTTCCCCTGGGGTGTGCGAGTCCAGAATTGTAGGGCAAGGTTTAGGGTGAGAGGAGAAAGATATTAAAGAGAACTAAGGGGCAACGTTTTCACGCAGAGGATAGGACATGTATGGAATGAGCTTGCAGAGGAAGTGGTGGAGGCTAGTACAACTGCAACAGTTAAAAGGCATCTGGATGGATGTATGAATAGGAAGGATTTAGAGGGAGATGGGCCGGGTGCTGGCAGGTGGGACTATATTGGGTTGAGATATCTGATCTGCAGGATGGGACCGTGAATGTATTGTGGAACCTGGAGGATGTTATAATTTGAACTACAGGTAATTTTTGATTGGATCTTTCAGCCAATCTTACAGATGGTACAATTGCAACATTTAAGAAGTATTTGGATGGATATATGAATAGAAAGAGTTTGGAGGGACATCGGCCAGGTACAGGCAGGTGGGACTAGATTGAGTTGGAATATCCTGTCGGCATGGCCGGGTTTGACTGAAGGGTCTGTTTCCACGCTGTACATCTCTATGACTGTAAGATCGGCTGAATGGTCCAATCAAAAATTACCTGCGGTTCAATTCATAATATCCTCCAGGTTCCACAAGCCTTCCTCGGTCACATCTGCAGGTTCTATGAATTGCGCAACCTCCTGCAGGTCCCAAGTCCCTTCCTACATTTGTACCATCCTCCAGGTTCTGCAGCCCTTCATACCTCGTAACATGGCCCAGACTCTCCAACTCGTCCTTCCTCTGCAATGTTCCCTAGAAGGGCACTGGAGGATGGTGGGGGTTACAGAGATATGGAGGGACATCAGGATGGCAGGATTTTGCAGACATTAGGAATATAGGGACTTGAGGAGGTTTCACAGTTTATGAGTGTTGTAGGGTCTGGAGGAACTTACAAAGGTAGGCATAGTTTGAGATCGGAGGATTCTGCAGAAAACCTTTATGTGGTTAAAGGCAGAATTCTTAGCAGCGTGCAGGAACAAAGGGATTCTGTTTCCCTCAGGTTACCACCCAAGTTGACAGGGTGTTAAGAAGGCATATGGTGTATTGGCTTTCATTAGCAGTGGAATTGAGTTGAAAAGATGCGAGGTTTTGCTGCAGCTCTACAGAACCTCAGTTAGACCACACTTGGAATATTGTGAACAGTTCTGTTTGCTTCATTATAGGAAGGATGTGGAAGCTTTAAAGACAGTGCAGAGGAGATTGAACAGGATGCTGCCTGGACTGGAGGGCATGCCCATAGAAGGTAGGTTGTAGAAGCTGGGGCTTTTCTGATCAGAGCGAAGGAGGAAGAATGGTGACATGATAGAGGTGTACAAGGGAATGAGAGGCATAGATGGAGTGGATAACCAGAGACTATTTCCCATGGTGAAATGGCGATCACAAGGAGACATAAGTTTAAGGTAATTGGCGGTACGTTTAGCTTAGATATCAGAGGGATATGGGCCAGGTGCTGGCAGGTAGGACTAGATGGGGTTGGGATATCCTGTCGGCATGGACGGGACTGGTATGTTATTGACACAGTGTGGTGGGTGTGTGGAATGGACTGCCAGCCGTGGTAGATTCAGACACATTACACACATCTAAGCAACTCTTGGATAGGCACATCAATGACAGTAAAATGTAAGATATGCAGGTTAGATTCGTCTTCAGAGTAGGATAAAAGGTCAGCACAATATTGAGGGCTGAAGGGCTTGTACCGGAATGTGCTAATCCATGTTCTAAATAGCAAGGGTTATGATGGCAGCAAGAGGTTCCGGGAAGTGGGAGAGGATGTGATCTAAATGAAGTGACACAAATAGGAGGCGTTGCTAAGGTTGTATGAGGTAACAGAGACAGCAATGGTCTGATCTGGAGCAGATGTCCCAGACTGGGAGGGGTATGGGGACTGGAGGTGGTTTCACAGAGAGGAAGGGGCACAGAGCCACAGGAGGTTACAGAAATGTGGAGAGCTGGCGGGCCTACAGGAGTTCATGGAGATGGGAGGTTGGGAGGAATGGAGCAGTTTACAGGGATAAGGATAGTGGTATTTTACACAGACAGGAATGTTTCAGGTGAATGGAGCTGAGTACAGAGATAAAGTGGGTTGTACAGATTAGAAAAACAAATAGACATATGGAGGGTAGTCGTGACTGAAGATGTTTATAGATACAGGAAGGCTTAGGTTCTGCAGGTTATTTAGATAAAGAGGGTGTGGAATCAGACAGATTCTCCAAGTGACAAAGACAGCAATTTTGGTTGGAGGCAGTTTCACAGATTAGGGAGCATTCGTAACCTCCTCCAGTTTAGTCAGAGTGGGAAGGGTTGTAGGGGAGGGAGACGTTTACACATGTAAGAGCTGGAGAAGATTATGGAAATGAGTAGATAAATGGAGACACTACAGCATGTTCCATTGACAGGGTGGGTGCTGGCAATGAAAAGATATCACACAGATAGTGGGTCTTGTAGGAACTGGATTGAAAGAGTCGCAGGCATTGGAATTACTTCTGCAGACTGGGAGTGTTACAGGGACTGAGAGGTTTGTAGGGTCTCCACAGATTGATGGTGTCTTTAAGAATAGAAGAGTTTATGTAGATACTGAAAGCTTAAACCCAATGCATGCAGTCTTCATTTCAAGACCAGAGCCTTATTATCCCACACCAGCCAAGGATCCCTAACCCTGCCAGCTTTTCCCTTTATCCCAATGGGGCAGACTGGTCCTGGATTCTTCAGATCACACTTTGAAAAGCCTCCCATTTGCCAGTTGTTTCTTTTCCTTCAAACAGACTCACCCAATCGATTAGAATCATAATGTGGAGGTGCCAGTGTTGGACAGGGGATGTACAAAGTTAAAAATCACCCAACACTCGGTTCCAGTCCAACCAGTTTATGTGAAAGCAGTAGCTTTCAGAGCACTGCTCCTTCATCAGGTGGTTGTGAAGCACAATCCTAAGGCACAGAATATATAGCAACAGGATGGCAGGGTCATGGAATATAATATCAAACAAATTTAGTTGAAGCCTTTCATCTGTTACGGTGATCACCAGCGCTTCCAAAGCGAGTTGGATTATAACTGGGCATTGTGCAATTTTAAATTCACAGCATTGACGCTGGCCAGATCCTGCAGAATGGCCCCAAACCTGGCCCTGTTCCAGTTTTCCTCTTCAATCTGGGGACCTGCTGATCTTCCTTCATAACTATGTTAAAACAAAGACAGTTGTGGGCACTGGACCCAAAGTGCTCTCCGAATGACACTTCAGTCACTAACCCGGCCTCGTTTTCTGAGTTGGGGGGTGGGGTCCAGTGTCGCACCTGCCTGAGTAGAGTAGGGCCCTCTGCATATTGATTTAGCAACCTTTCTTGGACATATTTGAAAAATTGCACTCTGTCCGAGTCTGTTATACTCCAGGTGGCCCAGTCAATACAGGGAATATTAAAATCTCCAGCCTGTACTCCTCTATTATTCCTATAGTTATCTGCAATCCCTCTACACACGTGCTCCTCTGGTATCTGTTGGGTCTACTCAGTCTACAATACAGTCCCAACAAAGTGACCACCTCTCTTCTTTTTTCTAACTTCTAACCATGTGGAATTTTAAATGAATATATGTTTTAAAAATTAGAATTAACAATCCATAAATAAGTATTGATAAAAATCCAAACACTTGACCTTCAGAGAAAGACGACAGTTCACTTTCACGTGGTCTGCACGACATATCCACAGCAAAGTGTTTGCCTCTCAATGACCCTGTGAAATGGGCGAGCCAGCTGCTTAGCTCAAGGGCAGCAAGGGATGGGCAATAAAGGCTGG
Organism: Hemiscyllium ocellatum; assembly: GCF_020745735.1. Taxonomy (NCBI): domain Eukaryota; kingdom Metazoa; phylum Chordata; class Chondrichthyes; order Orectolobiformes; family Hemiscylliidae; genus Hemiscyllium; species Hemiscyllium ocellatum. Next base: position 39,007 of record NW_026867763.1, read on the forward strand.
TCAGCCAGAGACACTCACATCCCAGACCGGATTTTTAAAAAATCCATTCAGATTGGTCCCAGCACAGTTCCAGTGGAACAATGTCCTGGCCAATCACATTGGTAGGATTATGGACAGGGCTTTTAACTGACAAAGAGGATGCTGGGACAGGCTTCAGGTGAAAGAAGCTTTCCAAATCCAAATAGAAAAGGTGAAGCAACAGAAAATGTGACCGAAGACAACAGAAAGGAACAGGATGGGCCAAAGTTTAACTAAAACTGTAGATCAGCAAAACCATTTGTGACAGGAAATTGTGGGAAAGAGAAAATTATGTTTTTTATTAATGGACAAAGTCTCTGCAACAAGGTAGATGGATTTGTGGCACAGAAATAAAAGAGATTTTGACACCAGAGAGATGTGGTTACAGGGCGAACAAAAGGTGGACATAAATATTCAATGTTTCGCAACATTGTGCAAATTCAGGCAAAATGGACAACGCTAGCAATAATGGGTAAGACGGGCATTACAGAGAAAGCATTTGGTCTCAGATCATGAAGTAGAGTCAGTCTGAATGTAACCTCTGGCTATTCCTTGTAAGGACACAAGCAGCAGAACAGTTTTAGACCACTGAACAGCATTCCCTTGCTCATCACTGCATTACACAGGAACTCATTGGAATTTTTAATAAAGGAATGGTGAACATTTATTGAAATTTCAATATTTGCAAAGTCTGGGACAGTCACACTGACAACAGTGATATTGGAAGAGGAGTTCAGAGAATTTTTTTCAGTATTTCTTAGAATAACACATTGTGCAACCGGCGAGGGACGTAACTGTCTCAGAGCGACTGTTGTGTGAGAAAGCTTAGTGAATGAGTTATGTCATTCTGGAGAGATCCTCAGGAAAATTGTGATAAAGTGCAGTTTAAAGAAAAATAAAGTTTTCAAGTAAATCACAGAAAGGACAAGCTACAAATAGAAACAAAAATAGCCAATTACATGGGTTTGAGAGGAAAAATGACCAAGGTAAATAGGCTACACAGACTGAAATATGGGTGTCTGGAAATGAACTGTGGAAAACATTTGAATGAACAGTGTAAAACACTCAACAAAAGGACATTCCATTAACAGACAAAAACTCAGCAAGAAATCCCCACCGGTCCCTCACTCAGGACAAAATGGATCATATTAGATTAGGAAGCTGAGAAGATCACCACAAAATACTTAAAATCCTCAAGTGAGAGTTTTAGAGTAAGTTTTAAAGGGATTGCAATGGGTCTGCTAGCAGGAGGAGGGCAATGGGAAGAGGAAACATTGTCAAGGTTTATTGATACGTTAGGAACAGGGAGAGATGAAGATGCTGGAGGTAGTGAGAGAGTTACAGAGAGTGGTCAGGGCCTGAACGGTGATACAAAGCCAGTACGAATTACTGCAGCTGGAGGGGTTTGCAGAGGTAGGGAGGGACATATTTATTTTTATTTATTCATTCATGGGATGTGGGTGTCACTGCCTGGACCAGCATTCTTTGACCCCATGCTAATTACCCAGAGATTGTTGGTGGATATATATACTTTCCTGGACTCAGGTGAAGTGCTGAATGACTGGCGGATCGCTAATGTGGTTCCTTTGTTCAAAAAGGACAGCAGGGATAGGCCAGGTAATTACAGAGCAGATAGTCTGACAGCAGGGGGAGGGAAATTATTGGAATGAATTATGAGGATGAATCCACACTTGCAAAGATAAGGATCAACTTGGTTTAGTCATCACAGATTTGGCAGAGGAAGATACAGTCTGAGGAATTCAGTTCAGGTTTTTGAAATTGTGCTTAAGTATATTGATGAAGGCAGTGCAGATGATGTGGGTTACATGGACTTGAATAAGTCCTTTGATAAGATGCAAAATGGAAGGTTGGTCCAAAAGGACTGGGTTCCAAGGCAGGTTGGCAAATTGGATGCAAAACTGGTGGGTAGAATACTTTCACCAACGGGTGTACACAGGGATCTGTGCAGGAACCATTGACCATTAATGACTCGGATGGGAAAGCAGAAGGTATCATTAGTAGGTTTGCAGATGATATGAAAGGTGAGGGTGTTATCCACAGTGAGGGGGATGGTCTCCGTCTGCTGTTCGATGTCGATCAGATGAAAATCTAAGCAGAGTTCAGTTCTGATTGAAGTGAGGTAATACTCTGTGGAAGGTACGATAAGCGAAGGATAGACATAATGAATGGTAGGACTTTGCGGAGTACTGAGGAATACAGGGACCTTGGTGGACAAGTTCATAGATCCCTGAAGGTGTCAGCACAGGTTTACAGGGTGGGAAAGGCACCTCAACTGGGAGCGGGAGAGGGACCCACATCCTGCTGGGGTGAATTGCTAGAGATGCTTGAGAGGACATAACCTAGTCTGGCAGGGTGTTGGACCTTAAATAAACGTAAGGCCAGAAAGAAGATTGAGACTGGTACAGGTGTTAAAGACAGCAATTTCAGCAGATAAGCCAGGCAAGAACATAGCAGGCAATGGGGGAAAACTGATGATTAAACTGCATTTATTTCAATACAAGGGGCCTGACAGCTAAGGAAGATGAACTCAAGGCATGGATTGGAACATGGGACTGGGATATTATAGTTATTACAGAAACACAGCTGAGGGAGGGGCAGGACTGGCAGTTCATTGTTTCAAGGTAGAGATGCTCCAGGAAGGGGAGGCAACAGTGGACGTGTGGTGGTGGGTTTTGATTGCATGAATCATCCCAGCAGGACTTAGAGAGGATATTCCTGTGGGATCGCCCAGTGAAGCTAAGTTAGAACTGAGAAATAAGAATGGGTCATCACGTTGATACGATCTGACTGCTGACCCCGAATAATCCGTGGCAGACTGATGAACAAATGTATCGAGACATCTTAAATATCAACCATAATAATGGGGCTGTTATGGTAGGGTTTTTGAACTTTCCAAACCAAGACTGGGACTGCCAGTGTTCAGCATTTGCAAGGGAGGCATTTGGTAATTGTGTTCCAGGATCTCCCAATCAATATGTAAATGGCCTGAAAAGAGAAAGGGGTAAAACCTGACCTCCCCTTGGGAATCAAGGTATGGAAGGGGAATGAGATGTGAGTGGCAAAGCATTTTGCCAAACTGACCACAGTTCTAGTAGTTTGAAAACAGCTTTGGAAAAGGACAGGCCTGGTCCACAAGTGCAAGTTATAAAATGGAGCCTGACCAATCTTGATCGTATTAGCCAGGAACTTTCAAAATGTGATTGGGGAAGGGAATTATTTACAGGGAAAGGGAAGTTTGGCAAGTGAGAACATCTTTAAAGTGAGATAAACTGATCGACTAGCGTCAGCATGTTCCTGTGTGTGTGCAGCTCAATGCTGACAGCATTCGGAAACACTGGCTGTCTATTGAGGGTCTGGTCAAGGAAAAGGGGGCACATGTCAGGTATAGCCAGCTGGATCAAGGGAATCCCTGAGGATATACAGGGGCTGTAGGAATACACTTTGATTAGAAAACAGGAATGGAGAAAGGCTCAATGAAATAGCCTCAGCAGAGAAGGAAAGGGGAATCCAAAAGTGATTGTATCAGTATATTAGGAGTGCATAAGGAACTCAGGACAAAATAGTATCCATTAAAGATCAATGAGGCCATCGATGTGTGGGACTGCAGGATATTTGCTAAGATCCTAAACATTTTTTTCACTCCAGAACTTACTGAGGACAAAGACTGGGGAACTCAGGGAACAAGAGTAATACATGAGACCACATTCGGAGTCCTCTGCAATTCCAGTCTCCCTGCTATAGGAAGGATGTTGTGAAACTTGAAAGGGCTCAGAAAAGCTTTACAAGATATTGCCCGGGTTGTTGCTGAATAAGCTGGGGTTACTGTCACTGGAGAATCGGAGACTGAGGGATTACCTTACAGAGGCTTATATGAACATGAGCGGTATGAGCGGCATTGAGATTGCACAGACATTTGCGAGGCCTGTTCTGCAATACTCTGTGCAGTTCTGGTCGCCCAGTTATAGGGAGGATATTATTAAGCTGCAGGGGATTCAGAAGAGATTTACCAGGATATTGCTGGGTATGGAAGGCTTGGGTTCTGAAAAATGGCTGGATAGGCTGAGTCTTTTTTCACTGGAGCCTGGAGGTTGAGACATGATACTATAAAGGTTTATGAAAAAAATGAGGTATATAGATCCATTTAATGGTAGCTGCCTTTTCCGCAGGATGGGAGAGTCTCAAGAGGAGGGGCCACATTTTTAAGGTTAGAGGAGAGAGATGTTCAAAAAAAAGATATGGGGCAATTTGCTACACCGAGGGTGGTTTGAGTGTGGAATGAACTTCCTGAGAAAGGGGTTGATGTGGGTACAATTACAACACTTTAAAGATATTTGGATAAACAGGTGAATAGGGAAGGGTTGGCGTGCTATGGGCCAGCAACAGGCAGCTGGGAAGAGTTGAGTTTTAGATGATGGTGGGTATCAGCTGAAGGGTCAGTTTCCATGCTGTATGGCTCTATGACAAGAATATGGTTTTATTCCATTATTGAAGAAAGGATCAGGGCTGGGTCCACTGATGTGCATCATCTACATAAATGATTTGGTTGAAAATATAGAAGTGATTGTGCGTAAGTTTGTTGATGATCAAATTAATGGTGTAGTGGGTTGTCGAATAGAGAGAAAGAGAGAGAGAGAGAGAGAGAGAGACCAGGGGGTGCAAGTTACATTGTTCTTCAGAAGTGGCATACCGGATGGACAGGGTGGGAAAAGCGACATTTGGCAAATTTGCCGTCATTGACAGATGAATCCTCGGGGTGGCCCTAAGAATGGTGAATAGCCAAGGGTAGGTGAGTCCAAAACTCGAGGATATAAACGGGACGTGAGAGAGCAAGGATTTGAAGGGGGAGCTGACGGGGAACATTATCCACAGAGGATGGTGCATAGATGGAACAGACTGCCTCAGGCACATGGGAGAAACAAGAACAATTACAGCATGGAACAGATATTTGGGAGGTACATTGAGAGGAGAAGGTTTGAAGAGATAAGGGCCAAATGCAGGCAAATGAGACTCATTCAGTTTAGGTAACATGGGCAGCGTTGAGGAGTAGGACCACAGGTTCTGTTTCCGTGCTGTATCACTCTGTATCCAGTTAAATAGGATTACAGTACCAAAATAAGGCATGTTGTGGACACTGAAGCAAGTTACAGCGATAGGGATGGTAGTCTGGAATGCAGTACATCTCAAATATGTGGGGGGACTATCGGGAAGGGAGGAGGTTACAGGGACAACTACTGTTATAGGAGTTAAAAAAGACTGAAGACACTGGTGCACAAGCCATGCCACAGATACAGTGTTGCAGAGTAGTGAGTCTTAATACAGTGTTGGAGGGAGAACACAGAACAGAAAGATCCCAGGCAGCATTCACTCCCTCTCGTGGGAGGCCTGCTTTCCCCTCTGTTGTCCTGATGCTCACTAAGACAGCACAGGCCTGGACTGATAACTCTGAACTCCCGATGCTGTCTCAGTGCAACATAAGTTAAAGTAGATGTGGTGATTGAGCATGGGGTGTGTCTATACTGTGCTCCCCACCCAGCACTGTATCTATATCATGTATTGTTAGCCGATGTTTGCAGCCCTCCCATTGCTCCCTGCTCTGTACACTGTGAGTGATCTTACCTCACTGCAGGATTTATTGAAGGCTCCAGATCTCCCTGCCCTTTGTCTCTCTGGCTGACCAACCACCTTCAATAAGGTGATGGATGAGACACACAGCAGTTGGGAAGTCTATTGAGTCAGGAACTTCCTGACTACCTACAGGAGACAGAGAAATAGACAGAATGGAAAATTAGACTGATGCAGTGAGGGTTACACAAGGAGAATGGAAATGAACCCCACAGATATCTGGAAAATCCCAAGCTCCATCCCTGGCCTGTGCTGTTGCGTCTCTCTGGAGTGGAGAATTCTGTTGGCCCAGGATCTGGAGTAGCTGCAAGATCGAGAGACACTGACAGGGGCAGCAATTAGACCCACACAGTGAGGGATACCACATGGAGAGAGACTGAGTGATATTACCGGAGTGCTGGAAGACTTCAGGATCACACAATCATGTTGGAAGAATGGGTTTAGCTTCATGTATCAGTGCTCAGGGATGAGCAACCAGTGAGCAGGTGAAGTGATGGCCTAGTAACATAATTGTTAGCGCATTTGTCCAAAACCTCAGCCAGTGCTCAGGGGAGGCAGGTTTGAATCCCATCATAAGATATGGTGGAATTTAAAATCAATAATTTTAAAAATAGCAATTAACAATCCATAAACAAATATGAAACCATTGCTGATGTACAAAAATCATAATCCCTTAGATTAGATTCCCTCCAGTGTGGAAACAGCCTTTCGACCCAACCAGTCCACACCATCCCTCCAAAGAGTAACCCACTCAGACCCTTCTCTCTCGACCAAATGCACCTAACATTATGGGCAATTTAGCATGGCTAATTCGCCTGAACTGCGCGACTTTGGACTGTGGGAGGAAACCGGAGGCATTTCACGCAGACACAGGGAGAATGTGCAAACTCCACACAGTCGCCTGGGGCTGGAATCGAACCTGGGACCCTGGTGCTGTGAGGCAGGAGTGCTAATCACTGAGCCACCGTGGCGTGCACTTGGCCTTTCGACAACGAGATCTGATCATCCTCACTTGGTCTACACGACATACCCACAGCAAAGTGTTTGCCTCTCAATTACCCTCTGAAATGGTCGAGCAAGCTACTCAGCTCATGGGCAGGTAGGGATAGGTAATAAAGGCTGGTCAGTCAGAGACACCCACATCCCCTACCTGATTTATAAAAAAAATCTAATAGAATGGTCCCACTGGTATCGTGGTGGGCCCAGTGACCAGGGTCCTGGCCGATCGTGTCAGTAGGTTTATGGACAGGGCTTTAAACTGACAGAGAGGATGCTTGGACAGGATCCAGATGAAAGGAATTTTCCAAATCCGAAGAGAAAAGGTGAAGCATCGGAACAACATGGGAATGTGACTGAAGGCAAGCAGGAAGGAACAGGAAGGGACAGCGATTAACTAAAACTGTACATCAGTGAATAGGTTTGTGACAGGAAATTGTGGGAAAGAATAAATTATTTCATTTTTGAATGGACGAAGTCTTATCAATAAGGCAGATGGATTAGTGACACTGAGATAAAAAAAAAGGTTTAGACACCAGAGAGATGTGGTTACAGGGTGAACAAAAGGTGGACATAAATATTCAATGGATCACAACCTTGCGGAAACTCAGGCAAAATGGACAACACTAACAATAGTGGGTAAGAAAGGCATTACAGAGAAAGCATTTGGTCTCAGATCATGAAGTAGAGTCAGTCTGAATGTAAATTCTGGCTACTACTTGCCGAGGACACATGCAGCAGAACAGTTTTAGCCACTGAACAGCATTCCATTGTTCATCACTGCATTACACAGGAACTCATTGGAATTTTTTAACAAACACATTGTGATAATTTTGGGAAACTTCAATATTCCCATAATCTGGGACAGTCACACTGACAACAGTGATATTGGAAGAGGAGTTCAGAGAATTAGTTTTCACTGTTTCTTTGAATAACAAATTGTGCAACTGGCGAGGGACATAGCTATCTCAGAGCGACCGTTGTGTGATGAAACTTCGTGAATGAGTAATGTCACCTGGAGAGATGCTCTGCGAAATTGTGATAAAGTGCAGTTTAAAGAAATATAAAAGTTTTAAAGTGAATCACAGAAAGGACAAGCTACAACTAGAAACAAAAATAACCAATGACATGAGTTTGAGAGGAGAACTGACCAAGGTAAATAGGCTAAACAGACTGAAATATGTGCCTGTAAATGAGCATTGGAAACCATTTAAAGGAGCAGTGTAAAACACTCAACAAAAGGACATTCCATTGAAACAGACAAATCCTCAGCAAGAAATCCCCATCGGTCCCTCACTCAAGTAAAAAGGATCATATTAGATTATCGGGCTTAGAGGATCACCAAAAAGTACTTAAAATCCTGAAGTGAGAGGATGTTTTAGGAGTAAGTTTTAAAGGGATTGCAAAGGGTCTGCTCGCAGGAGGAGGTCAGATGGAAGAGGGAATAATTGTCAAGGTTTTATGTCACAACAGGAACCGGGAGAGCTGAAGGTGCTGAAGGTGCTGAGAGTGTTACAGAGAATGGTCAGGGTCTGAACGGTGTTACAAAGCCAGTACAGATTGCTGCAGGTGGGAGGGGTTTGCAGAGGGAGGGAGGGACATATGTATTTTTATTTATTCATTCATGGGATGTGGGTGTCACTGCCTGGACCAGCATTCTTAGCCCCACTGGTAATTACCCAGAGTATAGCACAGAGTCAGCCATATTGCTGTGGGTCTGGTGTCCCGTGCAGGCCAGACCAGGTTAGAATGTCAGATGTTCTTCACTAAAGGATGTAAGTGAACCAGATGAGTACTTCCTACTGGTCAACAATGCTTTTATGTACAGCCACAACATGACATCCCAACACCTCCTCTTATTGCTCTGCTCAAAGGACGTAACCATCCCAAACGCCTGCTTCACCAACCTGTCTACCTGTGACACCACTTACAAAGAGCTATCTACCTGCATCCCTGGGTCTCTGACTGACAACACCACCCAGGGCCCGAACATTAACTGTACAAGTCCCACCCTGGTTTGTTTCACCAAAATGGAACACTTCACATTTATCTAATTAAATTTACTAATCCATCTACCTATGCTTGCGTCTAAGTCATTTCTAAAAATGACAAACAGCAGTGGTGGTCCCAAAACAGATTTTTGTAGCACACCACTAGTAACTGGACTCCAGTTGAATATTTTCTATCAACCACCACTCGCTGCCTTCCTTTAGAAAGCCAGTGTCTAATCCAAACTGCTAAATCACCCTCATTTCCATGCCTCTGCATTTTATCCAACAGCCTACTATGTGGAACCTTATCAAAGGCTTTACTGAAGTCCATGTATACCACGTCAACTTCCCTACCCTCATCTACATGCTTGGTCACCTTCTCAAAAACCTCAATGAGGTTTGCGAGACATGACCTGCCTTAATGAAACCATGTTGATTATCTGAAATCAAATTGTTGTTTGCAAGATGATTATAAATCTTATCTCTTATACTCCTTTCCAAAACCTTTCCTACAACAGAAGTCAGGCTCACTGGTGTATAATTACCTGGGTCATCTCTACTGCCCTTGAACAAAGGCACAACATTTGCAATCCTCCAGTCTTCTGGTACCAAACGTGTAGACAATGATGACTCAAATATGAAAGCCAAATGCTCTGCTATCTCCTCCCTAGCTTCCCAGAGAATCCTTGGATAAATCCCATCCAACCCAGGGGACTTGTCTACTTTCACTCTTTCTAGAATTGATAACACCTGTTTCTAACTAATCACGATCCTTTCTAGTCTAATATCTCATACCACATTCTTCTCCTCTACAATATTCTCCTTTCCCTGAGTGAAAACCAATGAGAAATCTTCGTTAGCACCTCTCCGATCTCCACATGGTACACACTCAACTTCCCATTCTGTCTTTGATTGGACCTGTTCCTACCGTACTCATCATTTTATTCCTCACATACCTATAGAAAACTTTAGGGTTCTCCTTTATTCTATTTGCTAAAGACTGCTCGTGTCCTCTCTTTGCTCTTCTTAACTCTCTCTTTAAATCCTCCCTATCTGATCTGTAACTCTCCATCTCCTCATCTGAACCATCTTGTCTCATCAACACATAAGCCTCCTTCTTCTTCTTAACAAGCGATGCAATTTCTGTAATAAACCACGGATCCCTTACCTTATCACTTCCTCCCTGCCTGACAGGGACATACCTATCAAGGACGTGCAATATCTGTCCCATAAACCAGCTTCACATTTTCATTCTCTGCATCCCCTGCATTTTGCTACGCTATTCTATGCATCACAATTCCTGCGTAATTGCATTATAATTGTCCTTGCCCCATTGATAACTCTTGCCCTGTGGCAGGTACCTGTCCCTTTCCATTGCTAAACTAAACATATCTGAATTATGGTCATTCTCTCCAAAGTGCTCACCTAAAACTAAATCAAACACCTGGCCTGGTTCATTACCAATCACCAGATCCAATGTGGCCTCCCCTCTTGTTGGCCTTCGACATACTGTATCAGGAACACCTCCTGTACACACTGGACAAAAATTGATCACCCAACATATGAGAGTTATAGCATTCCCAGTCAATGTTGGGGAAGCTAAAGTCCCCCATAAGCTCTTCAGCCACGTTCTCAAACAGACTCGCTACCTCTCTGCACAAAAGCTAAAGTCCCCCATAATGCCCACCCTGGTACTTTTGCTCTTACCCAGAATAATTTTGCTAATCCTCTCTTCAACTTCCCTGGAACTCTGTGGAGGCCTATAAAAAAAACTCTAAGCAGTGTGACCTCTCCTCTCCTGTTTCTAACCTCAGCCCACACTACCTCAGTAATAGAGTCCTCATCAAAAGTACTCTCAGCCACCGTTATAATATCCTTGACTAACATGACTTGCATGGACTCATTGCAGTACTTCAAACTCCATGAGGCAGCCATACTCTCTATGACAGACAGACTCAGTCTGGAACCTCCTCTGTCAGTATTATTGCCAGAGCCCGTAGCCTTTGCACTACTTAGCCATTTCTTGATGTTATCCAAACTGAATCAAACTGGCTTAAAACTCGCATCTGTGATGTTGGAAACCACTGCAGAAGGATGAGATGGATCATCCCACTTTGCACTTCTGGATACAGATAGCTGCAAATGCTGTTGTCGTATCTGGTGCATGGATGTGTGAGGCCCCTCCATCAGTAAAGGTGGGGATATCTGTGATGCTTCCTCCAGTGAGTTATTTAATTGTCCATCACCATTCACAACTGGGTGTAGCAGAACTGCAGAGTTCCGATCTGTTCCATTGGATGTAGGATCACTTAGCTCTGTGGCTTGGTGCTGATGCTGTTTGAAATGCAGATGGTCCTGTTTGGTAGCTTCACCAGGTTGGCACTTCATTTTTAGGTACACCTGGTGCTGCTCTTGGCATGCCCTCCTTTCCTGTCCATTGTGATGGGTGAGAGCAGGATTTACAAACCCATTAGATTACAGATTGTGCTGGAGTACAGTTCTGCTGCTGTTGATGTCCCACAGTGCCTCAGAGATCCAGTTTGAGATTCTACATCTCTTCAAAGTCTGTCCCATTTAGAATGGTGATAGTGTCACTCAACACAATGGAGGTTTTTCTCAACTTTCAGCCAAGACTTTGTCTCCAAGAGGAATGTGTCCTGTCCGATACCGTCATGGACAGATGTATCTACAGCTGGTCAATTCATAACAATGAGATCAAGTATGTTTTTTCCCTCTTGGTTCCCTCACCACCCATTGCAGACTCAGTTGAACAGCTGTGTCCTTTAGGACCTGACCAGCTCAGTCAGTAATTCTGTTGCAGAGCTAGTCTCGATTGTGGACATTGAAATCCTGTACCCAGAGTACGTTTGACACCATTTTACTTCCCCAGTGCTTCCTCCAAATGGTGTTCAACATGAAAGAGAAGTGATTCATCAGCCAAGGGAGGACGGTACCTAGTAATCAACAGGAGCCATGAGACTTCCTGGTGTCCGGAGTCAATGCTGAGTACTCCGAGAGCAAATCCTCCCTGTCTGTGCCACCACCTCTTCCTGGTCTGTCCTGCTGGTGGGACAGGACATATTCAGAGATTTCAGGAGAAAGTGAAGACTGCAGATGCTGGAGATCAGAGTCGAGAGTGTGGTGCTGGAAAAGCGCAGCAGGTCAGGCTGATGAAGGGCTTAGGCTCGAAACGTCGATTCTCCTGCTCCTCGGATGCTGTCTGACCTGTTGTGCTTTTCCATCACCACAATCTCAATATCTTGGGATGGTGATGGTGGTGTCTGGTCATTGTCTGTAAGGGTTGATTTCATGAGTCTGAGAATGTCAGGCTGTTCCTTGATTGGTCTGTGAGACAGCTCTGCACATTTTGGCACCAAACTCCAGATGTTAGTCTGGAGGACGTTGCACCATCCAGAGGGCTGATTCTGTGGCTGTATTTTCTGGTGCCTTGTTAGATACCTAGTGGTCCACCCAGTTTCATTCCTTTGTTGAGACTTTGCAGTGATTAATACAGTGAGTAGCTGGCTGGGCCACTGTCGGGTTGGCAGGATTGTTTTTGCCATTGACAATGGTTTCATGGAGATCAGGAGATTCCTAATTCCAGTTATTTTTTTCTTGAATTCAGATTCCACCATCTGCCAAGTTGGGATTCGAACCAGGACTTCAGTCATTTGTTTTAATATTTTGGATAAAAGTTAAATATATTAGGTTTGTTTAATCACTTTAAATATCACTTACCCAGGTTTTGTTTCTTTGTGAAACACTGTCCATCCTCCTGTCTCCTCCATCCAACAAGAAGAGTTTGGAGCACATGGCGTTTCTCTGTCACTAAGACTGAGATAATCCAATCTGCTGCTTCCCTCCCTCTCACTAGCCCACAGAGCCAAACTGCCTCACATGGTGTTCCTGGTTTTTGTCCTAAACTTACATCTTCTTCCAGTCTCTTGTCAAGCCTTATCAGAACTCATCTTGACCCTTTACCCTAATTTCACTAAACTATAGACTTTCCAACTCTCTTTCCTCCTCCTTCTCATCAGTCCCCCTCACTGATTCACCAATATTGTTCCTTGTTCTGTCTTTTCTGGTTTTATCCTTCTCTCCCAAAATCCTGCTCCATCTCCACTCTCTCCCTTTCCTTTCTGAGTTCCTTGCATTTGGTGTCCTTGGCCCCTCCTGTATCTCACATACATACTGCCAGGAGGTGCCATTGTGCAAAAGCACCATGTTGGGTTTCACATGTACACTGACGATGCCCAGCTCTCCCTCCCCACATCATCCCTCTCCATTACTCCACTGTTACTCAGTTATCAAACTGCTTACCACATTCCCACGACTCGATTAGGTGCAGTTTCCTCCAATGAAACATTGTAATGGTTAAACCCATTGTCTGACAAATTCCTTTCCCTTACTGCTGAGCCTCTCCCTCTCACTGGGAACGATGCAGCAGAACTACACTCTTCACAATATTACAGTTGTATCTGATGTGAAGCTGACCTTCTGATCAGACATCTACACAATCCCAAACACCAGGAATTCCAATCTCTTAAATGTTGCTTGTCTCCTCACTCCAGATCCATTGCTACTGAAACCCCTTACCCGTGTTCCCTTAAACTTGATGAATCCGAAACAGAACCCTTGATTCTGTGACTGACTCAGAATCTGGTTTCAAACTCCCCCCTCTGTATTTACCCTCAGACACATCAGTATTTATTCTGTCAAACCCCTTAAGAATCTGGTGGTGCAGTCTGATTGTAGGTTGTGGAAACGGCAGAGGATGATGTGTTGTATCTGGGTGGAAGGTAAGGACTTGGTGGGGGGAGGGGGGGTGGTCTATCCTTGTTGCAGTTGGAGGTGTGGGTTTCAAAGGCAGAGATACAGGAAGTGGAGGAGATATAGTGGATGGTATTGACCACATGGGAGGGGAAATTGCAGTCCTTGAAATACGGGCCATTTGGTATGTTCTGGCCTCACTGGAACACTGCAGTAAGCATGAGACAGAGACGTTGGCCAGGGAACAGGCTCGTGTGTTAAAGTGGCAGGCAGCTGGAAGCTCGGGGTCTGTTTTTGCAGCAAAACGTAGATCATCAGTCGCCATTTCCGCCACCTCCACTGAGATGCTGCCAGACCCAGATTCCTGTCCCCTCCATTAACAGCTATGCACCCTCCCAGCCAGATCATAATCCACTCCTTTGTCTTTCCAAATGTTCCTGTCTCTCTCTGGGTTCTGTCCCTGCCTATTATTTACTCTTTAATCCCTATCTCCTGCAGTACAAAGATCTGCAGGTTAGTTGAATTGGCCAAGCTAAATTTCCCATAATGCTCAGGGATGTGTAGGTGAGGTGCATCATTCAGGAGAAATATACAGGAATAGGGTAGGGGAGTGGGTCTGGATGGGATACTCTTCGGAGATACGCTGTGGACTTTTAGGGCCGAATGGCCTGTTTCCACTGTCAGGATTCTAATTTTCCCAGCTCTCATCGGTCCTGAGGAAGGGCCACTGGACAGATTCCTGTTCCCAGATGCTGCCAGACCTGCTGAGCTTTCCCAGCACCTCCTGCTTGTTGTTCCTGATTGACACCATCCATCCACCTTCCGGGTTTGATTCAGGCAGGGGGAGGATCCCACCACTGACCTCACAATGGGGTCCAGCTGATTGATGGCAGCTTCGGACCAATAGGAAAAGGGGGTGGGACTGGTGGACCAAGTGGAACCAGCTGGTCATCCAAACAATGGGAGTGAATGAGGGGCTTGGCCAGTGGAATGACACGTCACCAGTAACTCCGCCTGTGCAGTGCCACGTGACTCGGCCGTTGGTGAATGTGGGAGGCTGAAACAGGGAAGGGGAGAGTGGCCTCGGAGACAGGGAGATAATGAGTCACTTTAGACTGGGAAGTTTTAATTACACTCTGTGCGGTTCGTAGGTCTGAATTAGAAACTCTTAACCCCATGTTTGCATCAAATGGGAAAATGGCTGCAGCCCTCAGGCATTGATAGGTCCTGGACTATGGCCGCCATCTTTATTGGGGGCAAGGTATAGTGAGGCGCATGTCGTCTTCCAAGGATGGGGGGTGTGTACGATTTGAAGAGAGGCATTTACACATCAAGCACATACCAAGAAAAAAGTATGTCTAATATTCTTCCTGTACTGACTGAGTTTTGTTTTGTGAATTCATTTCATAGGATATTAAATCAGAATAATTGAAGTTGGGATCTCAAAAGCAAGTTTTTACAGTCAATGGAGTCATCAGGATCTGAATATCATTGGCATTTAACTGTGGAAGGAGAAAGGTTTGTCTGTTCTGATTGTGGAAAGATATCTCCAATATTTTTGTTAAGCAGAAAGATGTACAAATTCGTGGTTGGATCACCCTTTGGGTGTGTGCTCTGTTCTGGGCCCTGCAGCTGAGGAAGGAGATATTGGCCTGAGAGGGAGCGCAGATTTATCCAAATTACACCTCGTCTCTTTGTAAGAACTCTCAGATTTAGACCCAGTCACCCACTTCATGATGTTAACCTGTAAACTTCATATTTTCAATTACCTGCAAACTTCCCATTAAAAATCCTTTTGGATTCAAATTCCAGTACCTTTTCAGGTGGGATGTTCCAGATTCTGACAACTGTCTGTTCATCCAGAAACTGCTGAGGTCCAATGTTGACTCTGGGGCTACAAAGGGCTGAATTGAAAGATGAGGTGCTGTCCCTGAGCTCCCATTGAGATGCATTGGAACAGTACAGGAGGCTGAGGGCAGTGTAGGTGTGAGCAGACAATGAAAATGACAGGGCTGCACTGTGAGGGCTGCTTGGCTCAATGAGAGTGTTTTGGAGTTGGGTGTAAACAGAGTGAGGGGAGACAGGGAGAAGGTGAAGCTGAAACTCCGTTTTAGTTCAGGCCGTTCAGAAATTCCCATGGTCCCATTGGGAACAGCCAGTTTTTAAGTGATGCCTGCGGGGTATTTGTTAACAGTTTTTAATGTATTTTTCCTGAGGGCAGTTGAGAGTTAACCACATTGCTGTGGGTCTGGAGTCACATGTAGGCCAGACCAGGTGAGGATGACCGTTTCCTTCCCGACAGGACATGAGTGAACCAGATGGGTTTTCTGATAATCGTCAATAGTTTCATGGTCATCATTCGCCTTTTCATTCTAGATTGTATTGGATTCCGATGCTGCCATCAGCCATGTTGGGATTCTAACCCTAATCCTTGGAACATTGCACATATCACTCATCTGGCAGGAATACCATTAAGCCATTGCCTTCCTTTTTAGCAATATTTAAAAGAAAGTTCCATCATTCTACGTGTACAATCTGAGATAAAATACTGCGGTGTCCATGTGTCGGCCTCTCCAAAAGGTCAATCAACAGAAATTTGTTTGGGGGTGAAATATGTCACTTTTTTGGGGGGGTGGGGTTTATTAAACAAAAACGAATCCAAATAAAAATCTTCTGCCACGGACATGTAATTTCTGAATCCGGAGGGGGATTACAGAGACAGGGAGAGGTGTGGGGCCGGAGGGGGATTACAGAGACAGGGAGGGTGGTGAAGCCGGAGGGGGATTACAGAGACAGGGAGGGTGGTGAAGCCGGAGGGGGATTACAGAGACAGGGAGGGTGGTGAAGCCGGAGGGGGATTACAGAGACAGGGAGAGTTGTGGGGCTGGAGGGGGATTACAGAGACAGGGAGGGTGGTGAAGCCAGAGGGGAATTACAGAGACAGGGAGGGTGGTGAAGCCGGAGGGGAATTACAGAGACAGGGAGGGTGGTGAAGCCGGAGGGGGATTACAGAGACAGGGAGGGTGGTGAAGCCGGAGGGGGATTACAGAGACAGGGAGGGTGGTGAAGCCGGGGGGCGGATTACAGAGACAGGGAGGGTGGTGAAGCCGGAGGGGGATTACAGAGACAGGGAGAGTTGTGGGGCTGGAGGGGGATTACAGAGACAGGGAGGGTGGTGAAGCCGGAGGGGGATTACAGAGACAGGGAGGGTGGTGAGGCCGGAGGGGGATTACAGAGACAGGGAGGGTTGTGGGGCCAGAGGGGGATTGTTGTCCAAACATCACTGTGGTGTACATGGACTGCAGCATTTCAGGGAGGCGGTTAACCACCACTTTCTCCAAGACAAGTGAAGGTGGCCAATAAATACTGGTCTGGGCAGCAAAGGCACCCTCCAGTGAATAAAACCAAGCAGTGACCTCTCTGAGCTGACTTGCTGTGAAGTTAAAAACCTCTCTGGAAATGGAGCGGGCAGAGAAGAGAAACAGTGACATTTCACAGCTGCCCTCAGAGAGACCTCCCCCTTGGAAGTACTCAGAGCCGGGATCAGCTCAGTGAGTTTCAGTCTCTTCAAACATCAATCTTAGTCAGTTTTATTTTATTAAATCTACAGTAGTGAGTAAGGTGAGGATTTCTTTTTAATGTCTTACGGTCTCTTGATTAAATGTTTAAGATATGAAACATAAGCATTAAGTTATTCTCGGGCAGTATTTTTCGAGCTGTAAGACTGTGCCTTTGACTTGGTCTGTAGGTTGTTAAGGCGGAGAGATGGCCTGTTGTAGAGTGGCGTGCTGTTCCTGTCGGGTGCGGAAGATTGCGGAGAGTTTCAATGATCCTGATGATTATGTCTGTAGGAAATGTGAGTGAAAATCCTATTGGATCGCATGGATTGGTGGAGGAGTGATTAAAGGCAGTGAGGAATTGACAGGAGCCGGGGGGTGTGATAGGCGGCAGTCTCAGGATTGCAGGATACTGCAGATACAGTCAGGTAGATGGGTTACCTCCAGGAAAGATAGGAGGGCTAGTCAGGTACTGCAGGAGTCTCCTGTGGCTATCCCCATCTCAGACAAGTATACTGTTTTGGAAAATGTAGGTGGTAATAGACTTTCAGGGGAATGTAGCACTGACAGCCAAGTTACTGGTACTGAGACTGGCTTCTAACGTAATGTGATGTATATCCAGTTCCACACGATCGATGGTGATAGGGGACTCTCTAGTCAGGGACACAGTCTGCCGTATCTGCAGCTGACAGTGAGAGATCAGAATGAGGTGGTGCTGCCCTGGTGCCAGTGTCAAGGATGTCTCTCAGAGGGAGCAGAATATTCTCAAAAGGGAAAATAACCAGTGGGAGGACATTGTACATTGGTACCAATGGCATAGCAAGGGGAAAGCACGGGGTCCTGACGAGCAGGGAAATTTGCTGGTGCCACTCGGGAGGCATTAAACCAGTGAGGGAGTCAGGGTAATCCTAAAGAGATAGTGAGAAAAGAGGTGAGTCTGAGGTTGGTACAGTTCACCAGTCAGACTGTCAAGGCAGGCAAGAGCAAGTCACAGAATGAGGTGGGATGGACCAGTTGCACTGCATTTATTTCAGTGCAAGAGACCTGACAGGTCAGGCAGGTGGGCTCAGGGTATGGTTTTGAACATGGCACTGGGATATTACAGCAATTACAGAGGCATCACTCGGATGGATAGGACTAGCTGCTTAATGTTCCAGGTATAGATGCTATAGCAAGGATAGAAAGGGACCAAAAGAGCAGGGAGAGAGGTGTTTTTGATTTGAGATAACATTATTGCTGGGCTTCGGGAGGATATTCCTGGGAGTACATCCAGGCAAGTTATTTGGTTGGTACTGAGAAATAAGAAAGGGATGACCATCTTACTGGGATTGTATTATAGACTCTCTCCCAATAGTCAGTGGGGAATTGAGACACAATTTTACCGGGAGACCTCAGTTATCTGTAAGAATAATATGGATGCAATGATAAGGGGTTTTAACTTTACCAACATGGCCTCGGAGTGCTGTAGTGTTAAGGACTTGGATGGAAAGGTATTTGTTCAGTGTGTACGAGAACGTTTCAGATTCAGTTTGTAGGATGTAGCTACTAGAGAAGGAACAAAACCTGACCTGTTTTCTTTATTCATTTACAGGATGAGGCTGTCACTGGCTCGGCCAGCATTTATTGCTGCGTTTACCCAGAGGGCAGTTAAGAGTCAACCATGTTGCTATAGGTCTGGAGTCCCATGCAGACCAGACCAGGTAAGGATGGCATTTTCCTTCCCTAAAGGTCGTGAGTGAACCACATTGTCAATTGTTGGAAAAACCAATGGATTCCTTGTCACTAGATTATTTTTTCCAGATATTTATTGAATTCATATTCCACCACCTGCCGTGATGGGATTCAAACACGGGTCCCCAGAACGTTATCTGGGTCTCTGAATTAACTGTCTAGCGATAATTTCACTCCATCATCACTGCCTCTTAGGAAATGAGGCAGGGTGAGTGACTGAGGTATCAGTGGGGCAGCGCATCAGCACCAAAAACCCCACAGTATTGTGGCTCAGTGGTTAGTGCTGCTTCCTCAGCACCAGGGACATGGGTTTGATTCCAGCCTCGGACGACTGCCTGTGTTCAAGGTGGCACATTCTCCCCAGTGTCTGTGAGGATTTCCTTCGGGTGTTCCAGTTTCCTCCCACAGTCCAAAGATGTGTAGGTTGGTTGGATGAACCATGTTAAATTTCCTATAGTTTCCAGATGCAGTATATGAGGTTTTGGGATGTGGAAGCAAATCTCTGCCTGATGTGAAAAGATCCTTTTGGGGTCTTGGACAGAGGTCAGAGGGAGGTGTGGCTGCATGTTTTATATTTCCCATGGCGACAAGGGAGGGTCAAAGGTGTGGAACGTGGGTTGGTGGGAGGGTGTGGGCCTAACAAGGGAGGTGCAGAGGGAATGGTCTCTGTGGAACACAGATAGGGGTGGGGAGGGAAATATGTCTCTGGTGGTGGGGTCTG
This sequence comes from Hemiscyllium ocellatum, assembly GCF_020745735.1. Taxonomy (NCBI): domain Eukaryota; kingdom Metazoa; phylum Chordata; class Chondrichthyes; order Orectolobiformes; family Hemiscylliidae; genus Hemiscyllium; species Hemiscyllium ocellatum. Next base: position 58,434 of record NW_026867763.1, read on the forward strand.
ACTTTAGGTCACAGAAATAAGAGGTTAATGCGCTGTATCTGGAGATTATTGGGGTGGAAGGTGAAGACCGCAGGGTTATATTCTTTATTGTGGCTGGAGGGGTGGGGTAAAGGCGGAGGTACGGGAAGTGGAGGGTATGTGTTGATCAAGTCGGAGAAAAATTACTGTCCTTGTAGTTGGCCTTTCTGGGATGTCCTGGAATAGAATCCAAAGAGATTAAACAAATATTTCACAGACAAAAGATTAACTGGACCAGAGAATAGGACCGCTTAAAGGTCAACAAGGCTCTCTATGGAACCACAGGGGGTGCAAAAGATGTGAAAATATTTCACGTCATTTTTACTGGAGAAGTATATGGAAGCTCGAGAGTTTGGAGAAATAAACAGGGATAACTTGAAAAGTGTCCATGTCACAGAGGTGGTGGTACTGGATGTCTTAAATCGCATCACGGTGGATAAAGCCCTGGAACCTGATCAGGTGTATCCTGGAACTTTCTGGAAATCTAGGGAAGTGATTGTAGTGCCTCTCCTGAGGTATTTGTATCGTTGATAGCGACAGGTGAGGTGCCATTATTTTAAAAAGGTGGTAAGGAGAGGCCATGGAACAAGAGAACAGTGAGCCTGAAGTCAGGCAGGCAAGTTGTTGGAAGGGATTCTGAGGGACAGGATATCCATCTATTTGGAAAGGTAAGGAATGACAGGGAGAGTCGATGTGGCTTTGTACATGCACAGTTGTGTTTCACTAACTTGAGTGAGTGTTTTGAAGTGACAAAGAAAATTGATGAAACCAGGAGGTGAATGTTGTTTATATGGACAGTCAACAAGGTTCCACAAAGCAGACTGGTTAGCAGGGTTAGATATCATGGAATGCAGGGCGAGCAAGCCATTACCAAACTACCTTGAATGTAAAAGACAGAGGATGATGATGGAGGGTTGCTTTGTGGACTGGAGGCCTGTGAGCAGCAGTGTGCTGCAAGGATGTATATTGGGCCCTTAAATAAATGACTTGGATGTGGATATATGAGGTGTGGTCAGTAGGTTTACAGAAGACGTCAAAATTGGAGATTAGTGGACAGTGAAGAAGGTTAGTTCAGAGTAGAACAGGATCTTGATCAGATGGGCCATTGGAGCAAGGAATAGCAGACGGAGTTCAATTTCGATAAATGTGAGCTGTTGTGTTTTGGAAAGGCAGATCAGGGCCATTATGCACTTACTGATAAAGTCCTGGGGAGCGTTGCTGAACAAAGGGACCTTGGAGTGCAGGTTCATAGTTTCTTGAAAGTAGAGTCACAGGTAGGCAGGGTAGTGAATGCAGCATTTGGTTCGCTCCCTGTTATTGGTCAATGCATTGAATGCAGCTGATGTGATGTCATATTGTAGCTGTACAGGATATTGTTTAAGGCCCTTCTGGAATTCTGTTTTCAGTTTGAATTTCCCTGTTCTGGGAAGGATGTTGTGAAACTTGAAAAGGTTTGGACAAGGTTTACAAAAACGTCAGGTTATGTGCAGAAGTTAGTGTGGGGGGAGGATAAAAGGAGTAAAGGATAGGTGGGGATAGAGTGAGAAGAACGGTTGGATAAAGGAGTGGATAACGATATGGCTGGGGGAGGGTGACTCGCTGTTAATGGAGACTATTAGTGGCTAACCATAGGTAGTGTGTAATGGCAGGCTGTGAGAGCAAGGCCTGGTGTGTGGGGTGGGGGGTGATGACATGAGGTTGTTAGCCTATGGTTAGCCACTAACAGTCTCCAGTGTAAGCTGTTGCCCACCTATATCACTCCACGATTGGAGCTGCTGAGGACACAAACTTTTGGAATATCCTCCCTAACTCCCTCTGTCTGCCTTAAAGATGTATCTAAAAATCGTTCTCTTTAACCAATGTTTCCATCATTCATGAAGCATTTTAGGAGATTTGTCAATGTGAAAGGCTCTATACAATGCAGGTAGTTGTTGTTATTGTCTGACATCAGGAGAAACAGGGATGAGCCCTCTCTCTCTTATACCTGATGAACAGCAGCAAAAGCAGGAAGCACTGAGCATGCTCCAGCCCACAATGGGCCTCGGATTCTTGATGTTAATGGGGGAACGTGGGCTAGAGGTGCTAGTTGGTCCTTCAACCAATCGGAGTGAATGAGGGGCGGGACTATACTTTACCACGTGATAAACTTCACTGACAACACCGTGTTGTTGTGACCAAGGCATTGGTGTGTGAAGGTGCAGGGCAGGGGAAAGGAAAGACAAATTGACTGGGAAGAGAAGGAAATTTTCATGGTATGGGATGAGAGGTTTTAGAGAACTTAGTGCACATTGTAAAACAAACTGGAAAATCCAGATTCTGCACCATTTTCCCTCCCTATAATGCATTTTGCACTCCCTGAAATAGCAACTGTGTGTTCGTCCCTCCACAGATACCAGTGATCAGTGCCAAAGCCCCATTGCCTGTGGAGATGGTGATGTTTGACTTCCTGTACAGCTGCAATTCGTGTGTTTAAGGTACTCCCACAATGTGGTTGGGTAAGTGTTGTTATAGATTATTCACTGAGCAACAGTGAAGAGTTGACAATGTATGTGCAAATCAACAACAGTTTGTAGTTTTTATCATGTTTATAATTCCACAGAAATACTATTGAGAACTTCTGACATAAGGCCACAGATTGAGATATTAGGTCAGGTGATCAAAAGCATTGCCAAAGAAGCAGGTTTTAAAAGAGGAAAGCAGGTCTGAGAGGGTTAGGGTGGGAATTCCAGACAGTGTTTCCTTGGCATCAGTAGAAACAGCCAGACTGGTGAAGGAATGAATAAACACAAATGAGTTGTCGAAGTCTCGCAGGTTGTGTGATGCAGGGAAACAGGGATGTTCTCAGCCAGGAATTACATCAAGGGTGAGAATTTTAAATTGTTGCTTGTACATAGGAGCCTAGTTTTGGTACACATGGGCAGGAGGGTTTAAGATACTCTTGAGATTACTTGTATTTTGACTGTGGGAGGCTGGCCAGGAGTGTTTGGATAATGAAGTCTGGAGATAACACAGGGATGGACGAGTATTTCAGTAAATGAGCTGAGACTAGGGTGAGTTGGGTGATGTCACCAATGAAGAAAGTGTGTTTTTGGAGTTGGGCTCCTCCTCCTCATCACTCCCCCCTTACCAAATCACTGATATTGTTCCTTGTTCTGTCTGGCTGTCTTTTCTGGTTATGTCCTTCTCTCCCATTCTGCTACAAAGTAATATTTGACCCCACCGTTGTTGGAAAAAGCTGCTCCATCCCGACTCACCCTTTCCTTTCTGAATTCCTTGTATGTGGTGTCCCTCCAGGATCTCTCCTTGGTCCCTCCTGTTTCTCACCTACATACTGCCAGGAGGTGACATCGTCCAAAAGCACTGTTAGGTTTCACATGTACACTGACAATGCCCAGTTCTCCTTCTGTATCATCCCTCTCCATTACTCAGATATCAAACTGCTCATCACACTCCCACTACACGATTGGCTGCAATTTCCTGCAACGGAACGTTGCAATGGTTAAACCCATTGCCTTCAGTTGCTGTTACAAATTCCTTTCCCTTACTGCTGAGCCCCTCCCTCTCCCTGGGAACTGTCTGAGGCAGAACTACACTCTTCACAATATTGCTCTCATATCTGTAACCCCAAGGTGACCTTCTGATCAGGCATCTACACAATCACAAACACCAGGAATTCCAATCTCTAAAATTTTGTTTGTCTTCACCTCACCCCAGCTCCATTGCTACTGGAACCCCTGACCTGTGCCGGTGTTGCCTTAAACTTGATGAATCCAAAACGGAGTCGCGACTAACCCAGAATCTGGTTCCAGACTCCCTCATGATGGGAAACATCCTCTCAGGATTTACCCTGTCAAACTCCTCCAGAATCCTGCATGTTACAATGAGATCCCCTCTCATTCTTCCCAAATCCAGTGAGGAGAGTCCCAACATTTTCAGCCTTTTCTTAAAAGATAATCCCTCCAAGCCAGGGATCATCCCAGTCAATCTTCTCTGAAATGCCTCCGATGAAATTATGTATTCCCTTCAATAAAGGGACCAAAACTTCTGCCATTACCCCAAATGTGGTCTCACTCGCACTTTATAAAGTTACTCTCAGGTATATACTCCACACTTTTACACTGAAAACTCCTTGCCATAAGAAACAACGTTCCATTCCCCATCCTGATTCCCTGTTATAACTGTGTTTCCTACGCAATTACCCCTGGTCCCTTTGTGATGCAGCTTTCGACAGTTTCCACCATTTACATAGCACTCTGTTCTTTTCTTATCTCCTCCAAAATGAGCAACTTCACAATTTCCCAAGTGATACTCCATTTGCCAACTTGTTGCCCACTTCTCCAATGAATCCCTCTCTGTAAACTGTCTATAATCCTTTTGGAAATTTACCGTTCTGCCTTTCCCCGCTCATTCTCCTAAACATTTCCTGGGAGCACTGGGCAGAGGGAAGCAGTTGTTTCCTTTTCAGAGAGACTGTTTGGAATGACTGGGAGGAGCTTGCTGCTCATGGGTCAGAATGGAGACAACTTGCCCCTGAAGCTGCATGAGCCTTTCACCCCCCCCCCCATGTCTAATTGATGAGGCACAGCAGCAGCATGGAAGGAAAGAAAAGGAAGCAAACCCTGCTCTCCATATCGCACTCTTGAAACATTGTGTCCCATGTGTCAAAGATCTGCCCTGTTCAGTCACATGAAGTCCCAATATGGAAACTCACAGGAACCCGCATAGATTTCCCCCTGAACTAACTGCTGACCTCCACAAGGGGTAATGTGTCCAGTCATCCTGGGCCAGGAGGAGGGGATGGTGAGAGTTTCTTAAATGAACTGACAGTGACAGTTTTATAAATGTGTATTACAGGTGGACATTCAGATGGTAATCTCAGTAAGTGTAACGCCAAACTCTGACAAAATTACTCAATTCATCAGGACCTGGATATTCGCATTGTGTGTGAGTATTGTGTTCCAGCTCATTCCCATTTACTGCATAAAAGTTCTCTTCTGAATCACCCCACACTCTCATTAGATCTCCCCCAAGTCTTCAATATACGTTCTGTAATCCTTTTCTGATGAGCTGATGAGTGTAAGGTTGATTATTCTAACGTATAAATTCTGTGATCCCCTCTGTCACAGTGCAGCCACAATTTCCTCTGCTACAAGGAGAACAATCTCTGTTTCCCCAAACCCCTGATTCCCCAATGTCTGTTTGCTCTCTATAACGCACACATCAGGATTGTGTTGGAACATTCCCCACTTTCCTGCATCACTGCAGCTCCCAACAATATTAAAGAAAGTGAACATCCTCCAGGACAAAGCACTGTGCCTGAGTGGTGTCCCATCCACCACCTTCAGCATTCCCTCTCCCCACCTCCCGGGGTACAGTGGCATCACTGTGTAAAAGGGAAAGGCAGCATTGTCCTCCCAGACCATAGGGCTGCTCTCTCATTAGGGAGAGATGTCTGGTGGTGGTTTAACCTGAACGTTACTACATTCCAGGCAAGGGGAGAGGTTGGGAAGGAGAGTCCATCTATTGTAGATGGCTATTCTTGATGTGTATTAGCAACTCACATGTTACATGAAAAATTAATGAGATAAAACTGTAATCATGCAGCAAAAATCCCCCATTCCTTGAACCATCCTGGTAAATCTCCTATGCCCCCTCTCAGGGACCCTGCCATCCTTCCCAATGTGTGGGGGATCTCTGGCTTGCACAGACCCAGCTGCTCTGTGTTTCTGTGGGTGATGGCGTTATAGAGCAACAGTTGCACTAAACCTCACTGTCTGTAAGGGTGGGAGACACAGAAATCCCGACAATATTTAAGATGTATTTAGTATGCACTTGCGATGTCATGATAGATAACACTTTTCCACAATTATTGGAAAATAGATGAGGACAGTTAGGTGGTAGTTTTCTTTGTCACAGACCCGATGTACTACCAGAGCCTTTTTCTGTTCTGTAGACCGCTGAGATGTTTATTATAGGAATATGACAGGCTCCATTGGACATCAGGTCAGAAAAGGTGATACTAGAGTAGATGACAGATGATTGGTCGATGTTTCTGGGTGGAAAGGGAGATTGAGAGGTTTAAGAGAAAATTCAGAAGCTCAGCACAGGAATCTGAAAGGGCCGTCATCAAGTGAGTAATAAACATTGGGAATCCGGAAGGCAGAAATAAAGAAAGGCACGTATAGCAGAGCTTTGAGAGACTGGATTAGAGATAGGGAGGATAATGAAGCTGGAGGAGATGAAAGTTGGGAAGGATTCTGAGGATGGAGGATGTGACGGAGATAGAGTTATTTGTGATAGAGGTTTTTGGGTTTTGAGGCTGGAGAGGAATTATCAAGATAAGGAAGAGTTGTAAGACTGGGTGAGGTGGCATTGACAGGGAGAGTTCTGAGCATAGAGGAATTTACAAAGATAACGAGCATTAGAGTCATAAAGTTACACAGCACTGACACACACCCTGTGTTCCAACCCGTCAAACTGAACTAATCGCATCTGCCTCCACTTGGTCCAAATCCATCCTAGCATTCCCTATTGATATACAGGTCCTAATGTTTTTTTTCCTCTTAGAATCCCATTTCCCAACCCTTTTTTAACTCTACACTTACCCCTGACTAATTCATTAAACCCAATCATTCCTGAACATTATTGGCAATTGAGCACGACCAGTTCACCTACCCTGTACATCTGTGGGTTGTGGGAGGAAACGGGAGCACCTGGAGGAACCCACGCTGACACGGGGAAGCATATCCAAACTCCACATGGACAGCCACCCAATGCAGGAATTTAACTTGTGTCCCTGGCAGCAGTGCTAACCATTGAGCCATTGTGTCACCCTTAAATTGTAATTGTATTCACAGCTACCATGTCGTCTGCAAGTTTATTCCACATGTGAATCACTCTCTGTACAAAAACAAAAAATAAAATCCGGAACGTCTTTTTAAAGCCTTCCTTCTCGCACCTTAAAAGGTATGTTCCCACTCTTGAATTGCGCCCCCACCTGGAAAGGGCACCTGCTGTTCACATTACCTATACTCTTCAGGATTTTATAAACCTCCAATAAGGTCACTCCTCAGCCTCCTACCCTCCAGTGAAAGAAGTCCCAGCCTACCCAGCCTCTCCTTATAACTGAAAGCATCCATTCCCATCAACAGCCTGGTAAATCTCTTCTGAACACACTCCGACTTAATAATATCTGTCCTATAACAGCACAACCAGAACTGAGCACAGTATTCCAGAAGGGGCCTCACGAACATCCTGCACAACCTCAAAATAATGTCCTAACTCTATACTCAAAGGTGTGATCAATGAAGGCAAGTGTGCTGTACACCTTCTGAACAACCCTGTCTACATATGACAAAAACTGCCAAGATCTGAACCCCGATGTCTCTTTGTTCTATATCACTATGCAAGGCCCGACTTTTAATCGGTCGAAGTCCTGCCATTTTATCAAGATGTAATATTTGGCATTTATTCCAATCCAGAACATCCTTCTAGTATAAAGGCAATAGGAGTATACTTAAGAGGAAAATCAGTAAGGCAAAAAGGGGACAGGACACAGCTTTGGTGAATAGGGTAAGGACAATCCAAAGGGTTTTTATAATTACATTAAGAGCAAATGGGTTACTAGAGAGAGAATAGGGCTCCTCAAGGATCAGCAAGGCAGCCTGTGTGTGGATTTGCAGGCGATGGGGTGGGGAGGGGATACTAAACAAGTATTTTGCATCAGCATTTACTGTGGAGAAGGATATGGAAGATATAGAATGTTGGGAAATAGATGGTGACACCTTGAAAAATGTCCATATTACAGCGAAGGTGGGACTGGATGTCTTGAAACGCAGAAAGGTGGATAAATGCCCAGGATTTGATCAGGTGTATCCTAAAATTCTGTGGGAAGCGAGGGAAGTGATTGCTGGGCCCCTTGCTGAGATTTTTGTATCAGCGATGGTCACAGCTGAGGTGCCAGAAGACTGGGGGATTGGTTAATATGATGATACTGTTTAATGAAGGCGGTTTGGACAAGCCCGGGAACTACAGTCCCATGAGCCTGATGTTGGTGCCAGACAAGTAGTTGGAGGGAACCCTGAGGGACAGGATTTGCAGGTATTTGGAAAAGCAAGGACTGATTAGGGATAGTCAGCATGGCTTTATGTGCGTGAAATCATGTCACGTACTTGATTGAGCTGTTTTTTTGAAGAAGTAACAAAGAGGATTGATGAGGCCTGAGTGGTAGATGTATATGGACTTCAGAAAGGCATTCAACAAGGTTCGCCATGGGAGACTGGTTAACAAGGTGAGGTTTCACGTAATAACAAGAGAACTAGCCATTTGGATACAGAACTCCCTCAAAGGTAGAAGACAGAGGGTGGTGGTAGAGGGTTATTTTTCGGACTGGAAGACTGTGACCAGTGGAGTGCCACAAGAGTCGGTGCTGGGTCCACTACTTCTCATCATTTATATAAATGATTTGGATGTGAACATAGGAGGTATAGTTAGTAAGTTTCCAGATGAAACCAAAATTGGAGGTGTAGTGGACAGTGAAGAAGGGTACCTCAGGTTTCAATGAGATCTTGATCAGATGGGGAAATGGGCTGAGGAGTGGCAGATGGAGTTTAATTTGGATAAATGTGAGGTGCTGCTTTTTGGAAAAGCAAAGCTTAGCAGGACTGATAGACTTAATGGTCAGGTCCTAGGGAGTGTTACTGAACAAAGAGACCTCACAGTGCAGGTTCATAATTCTTTGAAAGTAGAGTCGCAGGTGGATAGGATAGTAAAGGTTATTGGTATGATTTCCATTATTGGTCAGAGCAGTGAGTACAGGAGTTAGGAGCTCATGTTGTGGCTGTACAGGACATTGATTTGGCCAGTCTTGCAATATTGAGTGCAATTCTGTTCTCCATCTATCAGAAGGGTGTTGTGTAACTTGAAAGTTTCAGAAAAGATTTACAAGGGTGTTGCCCTGGTTGGAGGGTTTGAGCTGTAGGGAGAGGCTGTATAGGCTGGGGCTGTTTTCCCTGGAGTGTCGGAGTCTGAGGGGAGACCTCAGAGGTTTATAAAATCATTATGGGCATGGATTGGATAGATAGACAAGGTATTTTCACTGGGGTGGGGGAGTCTAGAACTAGTGGGTATAGGTTTAGCGTGAGAGGGGAAAGGTATAAAAGGCACCTAAGGGGCAACGTTTTCACACGACGGTGGTGTGTTTATGGAATGAGCTGCCAGAGGAAGTTGTGAAGGCTGGTAGAATTGCAACGTCTATTAGGCATTGGATGGGTGTATGATTAGGAAGGGTTTAGAGGGATATCGACCAAGTGCTGGCAAATGGGCCGAGATTATGTTCGGATATCTGGTCGGCATTGACGAGTTTGACCGAAGGGTCTGTTTCCGTGCTGTATGTCTGTGACCCACAGCCGGGGATTAGCTCAGTGAGTTTCAGTCTCTTAAACGGTAAATGTTGGTCTGTTTTATTTTCAAAAATCTGCAATATTCAGTAGGGTGAGGGTTTATTAGTTTAAATACCTGTATTATGATCTTATGGTTGAATGTTTTAAATATAAAATACAGGTACTAATGTATTCGAAATAGTTTTTTGTAAAGCTGTAAGACCCTGCCTGTTTCTGGGCCTACAGATTAAGGTGCAGAGATGGCCATTCGTACAGTGATGTGCACTTCCTGGAGGAGATGAGGGAGAGATTGAATGGTCCTGATGATAACCTGCAGGACATGATGGTGCAAATTGTCTTGGATCGCATGGATCAGATGGAGTGGTGCGTCATGGTCATGAAGAATTTACAAGAATCAGGGTGTGTGATAGGTGGTAGTTTCAGGCCAGAAAACTGCAGGTTCAGTCAGGTAGATGAGTTACGCCTCGGAAAGGTAGGAGAGAGAGGGAGGTAGAGCAGGAGTCTCCTGTGGCTATCCACATCTCAAACAAGTATACTATTTTGGAAAATGTAGGTGGTAAAAGACACTCAGGGCAATGTTGCACTGACAGCCAAGTTACTGGTACTGAGGCTGGCCCTAATGTAATGTGAGGTATATCAGGTTCCAGGTGATCAGTGATGATAAGGGACTCTCTAAACGGGCACAGACCACAGTTTCTGCAGCTGACAACAGAATGGAGTGGTGCCTCCCTGGTGCCAGGGTCAAGGATGCCTGAGAAGTGGCAGAATATTCTTTTAAAGGGTAGAATAACCAGTGGGAAGTCGTTGGACATTGGTACCAATGACACAGGAAGAGGAAAAGATAAGGTCCTGATGAGAGAATGTAGCAAATTAGCCTGGAATACAAAAAAGTAGGTCCTCGGTCGTAATATCTGAATTACTCCCAATGCTACATGCTAGTAAGAGTAGGAATATCAGGATGGAGGAGATGAATGATTAGCTGAAGATCTGGTGTAGGGCAGAAGGATTCACATCTTTTGGACATTGAAATCTCTGGAGTAGAGTTGACCTGCATAAGAAGGATGGATTGTCCCTGAATTGGAAGGTGACTAATGTCCGGGCAGGGAGATTTGCTAGTGTTACTCGGGAGACATTTAACCAGTGAGGGAGTGGGGGTAAACCTAAAGACATAGTGAGAAAAGAGGTAAGTCTGAGGGTGGTACAGTTCAGAAGTCAAACAGTCAAGGCAGGCTAGGGCAAGGCACAGAACGCGGTAGAACCGAACAGTTACACTGCATTTACTTCAATGCAAGAGGCCTGACAGGGAAGGCAGATGAGCTCAGGTTATGGTTTGAACATGGGACTGGGATATCATGGGTATTATAGAAATATGACTTGGGGATGGATGTGACTGGCAGCTTTGTTTTCCAGGGTATAGATGTTTTAGGAAGGATAGAAAGGGGGACAAGAGAGGAGGCCGAGTGGTGTTTATGATTAGGGATAGCATTACAGTTGTGCTTATGGAGGGTATTCATGAGAGTATGTTCAGTGAAATTATTTGGATGGAACTGGGAAATAAGAAAGGATTGATCACCTTATTGTTAATATCTGTGTGGGTTTCATCTGGTTGCTATGGTTTCCTCCCACTGTCTAAAGATGTGCACGTTGGGTGGAGTATCCAGGCTGAATTACCCACAGTGTTCAGTGATCTGCAGGTTGGGTGGATTATCCAGGCTGAATTACCCACAGTGTTCAGGGATGTGCAGGCTCGGTGGAGTATCCATGGGAAATGCAGCATTATGTGGGTAGGGTGAGATTCTCTGAGGGTCAGTGTGGATGTGATGGGCTGAATGGCCTGCTTCCCCACTGTCTGGATTCTCTGATAATTCTAATAGTTTTAAAATAGTTCCAAAAAAGAATGGACCAGATCTAAAAGTTGCTGTTCTAAATTGGATAAAGGTGAATTGTGATTGAACAAGGCGAAGTCTTTCAATATTTCTTTGCTATTCCCAGGTAAAGGGACGGCTGGAAAGTAGGAACATAACATAAGGAATGGGAGCAGGAGTAAGCCATCTGGCCCTTCAAGCCTGCTTTGCCATTCAATAAGATCAGGGCTGATCTTTTCATGGCCTCAGCTCCACTTTCCTGCTCTCTCCCATAACCTTTAATTCCTTTCCTGTTCGTAAATCTATATTTTGACCTAAAGACATTCAAGATGAAAGCCTCAACTGTTTCAATCAGCTGGGAATTCCACAGATTCACAACCCTTTAGCTGAAGAAGTTTCTCCTGAACTCAGTCCTAAATCTGATACCTCCTTATTTTGTCGCTATGCACCATAGTTTGTCCAGTCCACAGTGGAAATGACCTCCCTGCTTCTATCTTATCTACTCCCTTCATAATTTTATATTTTTCCTATACAATCTCCCATTATTCTAAATTCCAATGAGGATCATGCCAGTTTTGTCAACCTCTGCTCAGAAGGCAACCCTTTCAACTCCAGACTCAAACTAGTGACCCTGCTCTGCACCCCCTCCAGCGCCATTACATCCTTCCTGAAGTAGGGGACGAAAACCTGTACACAGTACTCCAGGTGTGGCCTCACTAGCCCCCTGTATAGCTGCAGCATAACCATCCCTCTAGCAATGAAGGACAATATTCCCTTCACTGCCTTAATTACCTGCTGTACCTGCAAACCAACTTCCTGTGATTCATGCACAAGGACACCCAGCTCCCTCTGCACAGCAGCCTGCTGCATGTTTTCACCATTTCATCATCCAGTTTGTTGTTAGTCCGACCAAAATGGATGACCTCACATATCCCAACATTGTCCTCCATCTGCCAGACCCTTAACCACTCAATTAACCTCTCTGTATCCCTGTGCAGACTGACAGTGGCCTCTGTACACATTGCTCTACCACTCATCTTAGTATCGTCCACTTTTCATGAATCCATGCTGTGTCTGCTCGATGAGACAATTTCTATCCACATAGCTCACTATTTCTTTCGTGAGAGATCAGACATTTCCCCCACTACAGAAGTTATGCTAATACGTCCATTTTAAAATATTGGCATCACATTTGCAGCTTTCCAATCTGTTAGAACCGTCCCAGAGTCAGCAAATTTTAGTGAATTATCACGAGTGTATTTGCTATTTACCCACTGCCATTCCTTACAGTCCCCGGGGATGCATTCCATCACGGCCAGGAGACCCATCTACCTTTCGGCTGGTATCTTTCCCAGCACTGCCTCTTTACCGAGAATGATTGATTGTTTCTCTGTCTTCATCTGCTGTTGCCCCCATAGGCCTGAGACAATGAGTATATAGACTGTATGTTCCTGTTAAGGCCAAGACTGGGAGGTGTAAGGAATGCTGCCTGTCAAGAGGAATTGTGGCTCTGGTCAAGAAAATGAAGGAGGGTTATGGCAGGTACAGACAGCTGGGTTTGGGTGAATACCTGGAGGAGTATAGGGGCGGTAGGAGTATACTCGAGGGAAACTAAGAGGGCAAAAAAGGGAACGAGAACTTTGTGAAATGAGTTTGGGGAAAATCCAAAGAGATTCTAGAAATACACTAAGGACAAAAGAGTAACCAGGCAGAGAATAGGGACCCTGAAAGATCAACAAGGCGGTCTATGGATCTGCAGGAGGCAGGAGAGATACTATCTGCGTATTTCATGTCCGCTTTTATTGAAGGAGGATATGGAAGTGAGAGAGCTTGGAGAAATAAATAGGGATAACTTGACAAGTGTGCATATTCGTTCAGAGTCTCTGGAACTTGTATAATGCATCAAGATTGATAAATCCCTGATACATGATCAGGTGAATCCCCGAACTTTGTGGGAAGCTAGGGAAGTGATAGTTGGGTCCCTCGCTGAGATATTTGTATCACCGAGGTGCTGGAAGACAGGTGCCATTATTTGAGAAAGGTGATGAGGAAAGGCCAGGGAACAATACACTGGTGAGCCTGGAGTCAGGCAAGTTGTTGGAAGGGCTTCTCAGGGATAGGATTTAGATGTAATTGGAAAGGTAAGAAATGATTAGGGACAGTCAGCATGGCTTTGTGCATGGAAATCACTAACTTGGACTTCAGAAAGACATTCGAGGTGGAAGGACTAGCTATTTGGATATAAAATTGGCTGTAAGGTTGGAGACAGAGGATAGTGGTGAAGGGTTGCCTTCGGACTGGAGGCCTGTGATGAGCAATATGGTGTAAGGATCGGTGCAGGGTTCACTGCTTTTCATCATTTATATCAATGATGACTATGTGAAAATAGGAGCTATGGTCAGTGACTTTACACAGGCACCAAATTGGATCGGGAAGAAGGTTACCTCAGAGTACAATGGGACTTCAATCAAATGGGCTGGGGAGTGAAAGGTGGAGTGAATTCAGATAAATGTGAGGTGCTGCATTTTGGAAAAACAAATCAGGGCAGGACTTATACATTTAATGGGAAGGTCCTGGGGAGTGTTGTTGAACAAAGAGACTTGAGGTACAGGTTCATAGTTCTTTGAAAGTGGAATCTTGGATAGGCAGGATAGTGAAGGAGGCGTTTGGTGTACTTGGTCAGTGCATTGAGTATTGGAGTTGGGACATTGTTTTGCAGCTCTACAGGACATTGATTCAGCCCCATTCACTGTGAGTGATGAAGCTCATCCCAGGGCAGAGCCACAGACATACACAGCACGGAAACAGACCCTTCAGTCAAACTCCTCTGTGCCGACCAGATATCCTATCCTCATCTATCTATTTATCCCATCAATGCCTCCCATGATTTTATAAACCTCTGAGGTTACCCCTCAGCCTCCCACACTCCTGGGAGGGTCCCACCACTCATGTCACAATGGGGCCTGGCTGATTGACGGCAGCTTCAGACCATTAGGAGACTAGGTGTAATCCTCCAGCCAATGGGAGTGAATGAGGGGTGTTGCCAACAGGCCAGCATGTGACCATGAGCTGTGCACGTGCAGTGTCACTGGGCAGGGGTTGGGAAGAGACCCAGTGAGTGTGAAGGGAGTGGGAGAGAAATGGAGTTAGTGTGGACTGGGAGGGTTTATAAACTCATGATGTAGGCTGCTAGACCTGAATTAGAAACTCCCAGTAAATGAAAACCAAAAGAACTGTGGATGCTTAAATCAGAAACAACAGCTAGAAGATACTGGAATAGCTCAGCAGGTCTGGCAGCATCTGTGAAGAGAAATCAGAGTTAATATTTTGGATCCGCTGACCCTTCCTCAGAACTGATGTGACTGAGAAAAAATGTCAGTTTATATGCAGAAGGTAGGGGTTAAGGAGTAAATGTGATAGGTGGTGATATAGTCCAAAATGAGATACAGGAGCAATTGGACAAAGGAATGGATAATGATCTGGCTGGGGGAGGGTGAATAGATGTTAATGGAGATTGTTAGTGACTAACCATAGGTAATGTGTAATGGCAGGCGATGTAATAACAAGGCCTGGTGTGTGGGGTGGGGGACTATGGTGCGAGGACATGGGAGACTTAGGACCTAAAATTAATGAGTTCCATTTTAAGGTCAGAGGCCTGAAGGGTCCCCAAGTACAAAATGAGGTGTTGTTCTTCCAGCTTATGTTAAAGTTTGGCGCAGGAGAAGCACAGCAGGTCAGAGAGTATCCAAGGAGCAGGAGAATTGACATATTGGGCCTAAGCCCTTCAGCAGGGATGTGAGAGTGGGGAAGAGGACTGACAGATAATAGCATTTGTGTGGGGCTGGCGGGAAGGTAGCTGGGAAGGCGATAGGAAGATGCTGGTGGAGGGTAATGTTGAGAGGGTGGAGTGGGTAATTGCGAAAGAAGATGGACAGGTGGGACTGTTCAAGAGGGTGGTGCTGAGTTGGAGGGCTGGATCTGGGATAAGGTGGGGGAGAGGAAATGACGAAACATTGATTCAGTGGTTAAAGGGTCCCAAGATAGAAGATGAGGTTTTCTTCCTCCAGGAGTCATGTAGCTAGGATTTTGTGGTGGAGGTGGCCCAGGACATGCATGTTCTTGGCAGAGTGGGAGGGGGAGTTGAAATGGTTAGCCACAGGACAGTGGGGTTGGTTGGTGTATGTCTCCCAGAAAAGTTCCCTGAAACATTCTGCAAGTTAGTGTCCTGTCTCCCCATTGTAGAAAGCAATGAAAACAATAGATGAGGTTATTCAATGTACAGGACAATCTCTGCTGGATGTGGAAGGGACCTCTGGTGTCTTGGATGGAGGTGAGGGGAAGGTGTGGGCACAGGTTTTACACCTCTTGCAATGGCAGGCAAAGGTGTTGGAAGTGGAGGGTGGGTTGGTGGGGAGCATGGATCTAATGTGGAAGTCACGGGAATGGTCTCGAGGAATGCTGAAAGGGGTGTGGAGGGAAAGATATCTGTTGGTGGGATTTGATTGTCGGTGGTGGAAATGGCAGAGGATGATGCGTTGTATCTGATTGAAAATTGAGGACTTGGGGGTTCTATCCTTGCTGCGGTTGGAGAGGTGGGGTTCAAGGGCAGAGGTGCAGGAAGTGGTGGAGATACACTGAAGGGTATCGTTGACCACATGGGAGGGGAAATTGCCGTCCTTGAAATACAGGGCCATTTGGTGTGTTCTGGAGTGTTCGACATCAAGCTTCCCTGGAACACTGCATTAAGAATGAGACAGATGTTGGCCAGGGAACAGGCTCGTGTGTTAAAGTGGCAGGCAACTGGAAGCTCAGGGTCTGCTTTGGTCTGAGAGGGAGCACAGATTTGTCCAGATTGCACTTTGTCTCTTTGTAGGGACTGTCAGATTTAGTCCCAATCACCCACTTCATGATGCTCACCTGTAAACTCCTTATTTTCAATTCCCTGCAACTCTTTATGAAGTCAAATTCCAGTACCTTTTTAGGTGGAATGTTCCAGATTCAAACTGTCTGTTCACCCAGAAACTGCTGAGGTCCATGTTGACTCTGGGGTTACAAAGGATTGAATTGAAAGATGAGGTGCTGTCCCTGAGCTCCCATTGAGATGTATTGGAACAGTACAGGAGGCTGAGGGCAGTGTAGGGGTGAGCAGACAATGACAATGACAGGGCTGCACTGTGAGGGCTGCTTGGCTCAATGAGAGTGTTTTGGAGTTGGGTGTAAACAGAGCGAGGTGGGACAGGGAGAAGGTGAAGCTGAAACTCCGTTTTGTTTCAGCCCATTCAGAAATTCACATGGTCCCAAAGGGAACAGCCAGTTTGTAAGCGATACCTGTGGAGATTTTGTAACCATTTTTAAGGTATAACATATCAGCTTAAGTAAAGAATACAGGATTTTTATTACAATGTTTGAAGGGTAGGAAGATTGCTTGGTCATATAAATTCTCTAAATGGGAGTAACTAGCTGAATCTAGAGAGCCTGTGTGACAGGAGACCTCAGACCCATGGTGTGCTCCTCTTGTACAATGTGGGAAAATTAGGGATGTTTCCAGTGTCCCTGACGGCTGTGTGTGCAGGAAATGTGCCCATCAGCAGCTACTGGGAAACTGCTTTTCAGACCTGGAGCTGTGCGTGGACTCGCTGTGGAGCATCTGCAATACTGAGAATGTTATGGACAGCATGTTCAGTGAGTTAGTCACACTGCAGGTGAGGGTTACACAGGCAGAAAGGGAATGGGGGACCATCAGATCAAGTAAAAGGCTCAGGAAGGAAGTGCAGGAGTTCCCAGTGGTTATTCCCTTCCCAAACAGATAATGTATACTGCTTGGGATTCGTGTGTGTGTGTGTGTCGGTCTCAGGGGAAATCAGCAACAACCAGGTTCATGACACTGTCGATAGCTCTGCTGCCCAGAACGGGAAGAAAGAGAGTGACAGGGGATTCAACAGTCAGGGTTACAGACAGGCACTTCTATGGCCACAGCCATGAATCCAGGATGGTATGTTATCTCCCTGGTGATAGGATCCGCGATATCATGGTGCAGCTACAGGATATTCTGGAGCTGGAGGGTAAACAGCCTGTGGTTGTACAACACCCTGATACCAATGACATAATGAAATAAAGGGATGAGTGCTTGAAAGCTGGATATTGGGAGAGCAGGGACACATTATAATGCAGCTCCTGAAATGTAATGATGTCAGACTTGCTCCCAGTGCCATATGCTAGTGAGAGCAGGAATAAGAGGGTAGATCAGCTGGATGTGTGGCTGGAGAAATGGTGTACCATGGAAGGGCTTAGATTCTTAAGGAATTGGGACCTGTACCAGCCTGACTGGTTACCCCTGTGCAGAGCTGGGTCAAATCTCCTGGAGGGTGGGGATGGGGGGAGCGCTATTGCCAGTTCCATTGGTGAGGTATTAACTAGTCTGGCAGGGGGATGGGATCTGAAGTGTCGGGTTAGATGGGTCAGATTCAGGTCAGGGAGTGGGACGTAGAATATTAGTGATGTAGTCAGCGACTCCGAAAACCAAAGGAAAGGAGGATTAAACGAGGATTGAGTCCCTCGTCATCCATCAGTCCTGCAGATTCAACAAAATCTGGAGCTGTACAGCTCTCTGTCTCCATGTGCTTCAGCAAAATGCTGGAAATCTGCAACAAAACCAAGAAGTGCTGGAGATCCCCAGCAGGACGGGCAGCATCTGAAATGGTGACACCTGCAGGAAACATTGCAGCCTTGGTCATCTTTTTCACTGTCCACTAAACCTCCAGTTTTGGCGTCATCTGCAGAATTACTAATACCTCCTATGTTTACATCCAAATCATTGATATAAATGATGAAAAATAGTGGATACAGAACCAATCCTTGAGACACTCCACAGGCCTCCAGTCGGAAAAGCATCCCTCCGCCACCACTCTCTATCTTCTACTTTTGAGCCTGGTCTGTACTCAAATAGCTGGTTTCCGCTTTATTCCATGAGATCTAACCTTGCTAACCAGTCTCCCATGAGAAAGCTTGCTGAACGCCTTACTAAAGTCCACGTTGATCATGTCGACCAGGCTGCTCTCATCAATCATTTTTGTTAATTCTTCAAAAACCATTCTATCCCCTGGAAAACATAACAGTTACAGCACCAGAGTAATCAGCCCACCGTGTCTGCGTAGATCATGATGCCATTCCAAACTAATTCCATCTGCCTGTAACATGATCCATATCCCTGACAACCTATGCCTGCTTATGTGTCTGTCCAAATGCCTCTTAAACTGTGATTGTTTCTGCTTTTCCCATCTCCCAGGAGAATACATTATAGTCATTTATCGACATCTGCACAAGACACTTGTCAGACACAACTCCCTTTAAACTTGCTCAGATGTTGTTGGAAACGCTTAGCAGGTCATACAGCATCTGTGAAGAAAAATCAGTTAAAGTTTCCAGTCTGGGCACCCTTCCTCAGAAATGTTAACTCTAATTTCTTTTCACAGATGCTGCTAGACCTGCTGAGCTTTTCTAGAAACTTCTGATTCTCTTCCTGGTTTACAGCATCTGCAGTTGTTTTGGTTTTCATATCCTTTAAACTTTGCCCCTCTGCTCTAGAATTTGTCATTTCCACCTTGGGGAAAAAAACTTCACATTATTCGTTTGGACTCCCCTGCCCTGGGAAAAAATAAACCATGACTATTCACCCGATCACTGCTCCTCATAATTTTATAAAGTTCGATAAAGCCACCTAAAGTGTCCAGTGATTCAGGGAAATAGCCTCAGCCTATTCAGCCTCTCCCTATGGTTCAAATGTTCCAATACTGGCAACACCCTGGTAAAACCTTACTGAACTCTTGCCAATTTCCCAACATCTTTCCTATAGCAGGGAGACTGGAATTCAAAGCAATGGACATTCCAAAAGTGGCCGAGCCAATAAACTGTGCAACCGAAACATAATCTCCCAACTCCTATACTCAATGCACTGCCCAATAACAGCTAGCATACCGCGCACCACCTTCACCGACCTGTCTACCTTCAACCACACCTTTCAAGAAACTATCAACCTACACTGCACGGTCTGTTTGTTTGTTAACACTTCCCAAGAACTTGCCATTAAGAGGTTGAGTCCTATTCTGGTAACATCTTTCTGAAATCAGGGAGACTGCAATTGAATGCAGTATTCTAACAGTGGCCTGACCAGTGCCCTACTCAGCCACAACGTGACCTCCTAACCCCTATACTCAGTGACAGAATCCCTACGGTGTGGTAGCAGGCCTTTCGGCCCATACCAACCATCGGAACAGCATTCCACCCTAACTCTGTAACCGACCATTACCCAAAGCTAATCCAGCTAACCTGCACGTCTTTGGATTTGTGGGAGGAAATTAAGAGCACCCAGAGGAAGCCCACGCAGACACACAGGGAGAATGTGCAAACACCACACAGACAGTGGAGTCGAACCAGAGTCCATTTATTGATCAGCATGTTACAAATGCCATGTTCAGCACCTGATCTCCCTGAAGCTCTACAGAAACTATGCAGTTGTTCTGTGACCTTCAGATGGAATTAAGCTGAGGAGGAGAAAACAGGAAAAGGGTTGAGTTGTAGATCTAAAAAATAACTCTCCATCTTCCCCCTCTGTGTTCCTCCGTCTCCTCCCACTCTGTCTGTTCCCCCCTCTCTATTGGTCAGCCCTTTGTTGGTCACCGCCATCCCTGTCGCCCCTCTCTCCCCACCCCCGATCATTCTGTCCCCCTATCTGTCAGTCTGTCGCGCCCTCAGTCTTTCCCCCTCTCTGTCAGTCGCTCCCCCGTCGGTTGCACGCCCATCTTTTCCCTCCCCTCCCTCCGTCGGTTGCACCCCGCTTGGTCTGTTCCCCCTCTCTGTTGGTCGCCCCCCCAACCGTCAGTCACCCCCTCTGTTCCCCCCATCTGTTCCCCTCCCCTCTCAGC
This sequence comes from Hemiscyllium ocellatum, assembly GCF_020745735.1. NCBI lineage: Eukaryota > Metazoa > Chordata > Chondrichthyes > Orectolobiformes > Hemiscylliidae > Hemiscyllium > Hemiscyllium ocellatum. The sequence goes on from NW_026867763.1 coordinate 78,639, forward strand.
CCACTTTCTGTCCTCACCCATTTCTGTCCCACCACTCTCGATCCACCCACCCTCTCTGTCCCTCCGCCCACCCCCTCCCAGTCCCCTAGTTTCGTACTCCCCCACTGCAGGGAAAATATCTTCTCTATTTATCCTATCCATGCCCGGCCTGATTTTAAAAATCTCTTTCAGGTCACCGTTCAGCCTCTGATGCTCCAAGGAAAGCAGCCTATCCAAACCTGGCAACATCCTATAATTATTTTCTGACCCCTTTCAAGTTTGAGAACATCCATCTGATCGGAAGGAGACCAGAATTGCATGGAATATTACAAAAGTTGCCGAATCAATGTCCTGTACAGCCTCAGTATGACCTCTCAATGCTGTGACCAATAAAGGCAAGCAGACAAACTGCCGCCCTTCACTATTCTATCTACTTGCTACTCTACTTTCAAGGAACTATGAACCTGCACTCCAAGGACTCTTTGTTTAGCAGCACTCCCTAGGAACTTACTATTAACTGTATAAGTCCTGCTAAAGTATGTTTCGTGATGTTTAACTTCTCAAATTGGACTGGAGTTTAATATTCTGGAGAAATGTCAAATAAATCGCATTTATCCCATTCTGCAGAACTTAGTCCATCGCCCTGCACGTTCCAACATTTCAGTTCCATCCACGTACTTTTATTCAAATGTAATGCTGGTAACTGCCTCTGTCACCCCATCAGTGAGATCCTGCTCTCCACCATTTCTGTGGGAAATACATTCTCCTTTCCCCTTTTTTTCTGAGAATTATCTTCAATCTAAAACTTCTAGTTCCTGATGGCTCTGTTATTGAATAGCTGCTTCCTATCCATTCTACCTGGATTCCTCAGCATTTTATCACATCAATTTAATCTCAGTTCATCTTCCTTGGAAACCCCCCACCCCCCAACCTATCCAATCTTTCCTCAGAGCAGAAATTCTCCAATCAGAGAAAAAATTCTGATCAATCTTCTCTGTCCCCTCTCTGGTGTGATCACATCAATCCTGGAATGTGGGGACAATGAGTGAGTGCAGTACTTTCGCCTTGGTCAAACTAGTGTTCCAGTGTCACTTCTGTGTTCTTGTGGTTGTTGCTGATACAAGAAGTGTCCTGGTTTTCCCACATGGAACTGGATGTGCACTCCATGGGACTGGGATTCCCTACCGTGTGTGTATTTGTTAACTAATCCTAAATTAACTTCACATTAAAACAGAATTATCAGATACCCACCAATAAATTTCTTCCATTATACTCAAATCACCTTACTTTTAATATCTCTTTAAAATTATTACTAACACAACAGGCTTTAATTTGCTGAATAAGTATTCAGGTATCTTCACTGTTACAATCACTTGAAGATTATCTTTACCTTCAGCTACACGTGGTGAATTGAACACTGATTGTAAACATATTAATATCAAATGGACTTCAGTTTTATGATGATTCATCCAGTCTGACATTCTTGTTGATTAATATCTTGGAGAGAACTGTCTTCAGGACTCCAGCTGTCCTTTGTCTTCAATCACAACTGGTTGTGGCTGGACTACAGATCTTAGATCTGTTCCGTTGTTTACTGGATTGCTTCGCTCTGTCTATCACTTGCTGCTTATGCTGTTTGGTAGCTTCATCAGGTGAACACCCCATTTTTAGGTATTCATGCTGCTGTTACTGACATGCCCTCCTGAATTCTCTCAGTTGAATGAGGGCTGATCCTCTGGTTTGATGGAAGGAGGGAAGCTGGGGAATATGCTGGGCCGTGATTCTGTAAGCTTTGTTGGAGTACGACTCTACTGTTGTTGGAAGGCAAGAGCTAAACTCTTGCACTGTAAACCCGATGTACAAGAAGCTACAGGCAGTATCATAAACACTGACAGTCCAAGACATGAAATACGAGCAACACTGTACAATGATGCAGGATCACAACTGCAGCAAGGGGAGATTAAGATCCAACTTGACATAGGAGTATGGAAAGAAGCAGCTGATCAAATTGTCTTATTCACAGTCATAAAGAGACTCTGTGAGATTATTGTACTCTTAGGGTTGAGGATGGAGGAGGTTGGGTAGATGAGGAGCTCTTCAAAGGAAAGTAATCTGCCTAAGAGTTATGGGATCGACTTGATTGCTAGGTATTTAACAGAAAGCTAATTGAAACTGTTTTTATCCCCAAAAGATAACAAGACTGATGGTGTTTCCAATCATGATCAGAAACAAACCTCAGAATACATGGTTCATAGATGGATGTCAATAGCCCATCAACATCCAACTCCTGCAATTATTCAGCAAATGTATGTGTGATTAACTAGTCCTGATGTCAGTCCTGATATACCAGAAAATCGCTGTTTACTCTGTGCAGATGGACAGCAATGTGAGGAAGTATTGGCCGAGTGATATTGTCGCTAGACAGTTCATCCAAAGCCCCAGATAAAGTTCTGGAGACCTGCGTTCAAAGCCTGCTGCAGCAGATGGGGGAATTTGAATTAAATTTTTAAAAACTTGAAAATTGAAGAATCTAATGACGACCATTAATCGATTGCCAGAAAACCCCATCTGGATCACTAATGTCCTTTCAGGAAGGAAGCTGCCATCCATACCTAGTCTGGCCTACATTGTGACTTCAGACCCACAAAAATGTGGTCGACTCTTACCTGCCCTCTGGGCAATTAGGGATGGGCAGTAAATGCTGCCGGGCCAGTGACACCCTCATCCTGTGAATGAATAAAGGAAAATAAAAGTCTCTACCCAGCGTGAATCTGTACATGTTCAGAAATGTTGTGAACATTTCCAAAATGAACTTCTTTATATGCAAAACTTTATTAACTGCAAAACCGTTGTTCATTACTTGGTGTGAAAAAGAGAAAAAAAAATCCAACTGTGGTTATGAGTAAAATCACTGGTGTCTCAGCAGGATGGATGCCTGAGTGAATACCTTCCCCCCACCCCACACACACAGAGCAGATGAACAGCTTCTCCCCAGTCTGACTGGTTTGGCCCGTTTCCAGGTGGGAATGCGTAAAGAATTCCCTTCTGGCAATCCCCACATTTCCAGAGTCTGTCCCTAGTGTGGCTGCACTAGTGTTTAGCCATTTCATATAAATGCGAGCAGACTGTTACACACACCGTTAGCCTGCTCTCCTCCCCCCACCCCCCCCACCCCACCCTCCCCCGCCACCGCCCAAAGAACCCAGTATAAAGCAGTAAACATTATCTCCTGCTGTGGAAGGACAGTCTGTATTGGTCTGAGTAGAAACATGAGCAGATTTACCTAAATGACAACTTAATCGGTGACCAGAGCACGTGAAGCAAGTCCAAATAAAATGCATTATAGCACAGAAAGAGGCCCATCAAATCCAAGCTGGCTCTCTGTAGCAGAATCCAATATTCTCACTCCCCATACATCCCCCAAACTTTGCAAGTTTATTTCCCTAAGATCTGATATAATTGTTTTTACCAATCATTCATCTTCTCCTCTGCCTGCACCACCATAATAGGCAGCTTGTTCTGCATATTTCTAGCCAATGCAGACAGCAGAAACACTTACTCATGTCCGCTGTATCAAAACCTTACATCTGATCTTAATTCTTGTGCCATCGCCTATCGAATACACATATTTTTGTCTGCTATATCTAGGTCTGTTATAATCTTATACAGCTCTATCAAAAATATATTTAGCTTGTTTACTTCAAAGAAAATAGCAATTTCTTCAAATCAATCCAGTGACTGCATTGTGTTCATCAGTGAACCACTCCAGTAAGTCTGTACTCCACACCCTGAAGATCACTCATAGCCTTCATTGTCGATGCCTATTTTGTTCCACAAATCCAGACGATGCAAGTTTTCTGCACAACAGCAATAGCTTTATTATTGGGCAGCCGGCGAGAGTTTCAAAGCATCTCCAAATTAGCAAAGTGCCTACTTGTAGAGACTCTTCTTCATGAATCTCTGCCTTACCCACAGAGACAGTATATTTAATAGGGAGTAGACAAAGGCATATCAGTCACATGGGCAATTGTCATTACATAGTTTAAAGTAGGTAATTATGACCTTACAAAGCTTGATGAATGGCGACGTCCTGTGATAACGTATGAATGGATTACAGAAACTGATTATCGTATTGTTCATGATTATGTGTTGATAGGAAGAGATTAAGGCTGGAGGGTTCTTCCTTCAGTAAATGGGGGATTCACTTACCTATGCTAATATGGAGGGGAGGTAAGACAAGGGAGCGGGAGGCAGTTTAACAGGGTTGTGCCCAGGGCTCTCAGTCTTGTCTGGAAAGGGCAAATTCCTCTGTCTGGGGTTACGAGGAAATCCAGATGTGTGGCTGCAAGAGGTTCTATTTTGAGATACCGTCAGCCTTCCCCCTTCTGAGGTGTTCTGTCTGTAATGTAAGAGTACAAGCCTTCAGTTAATGAAATAAGGCCTTTGGCAAGGAATGGTTAACCCTTGAGACCTCACAGTGTTCTGAACGGGAAGCGAAAGGTACGGAACTGGTACCTCTATGGTAGTTTAACTTCCTCGTTCTGACCAGGAATCTGTTGACCAGAATTAGACAATAGACAATAGGTGCAGGAGTAGGCCATTCAGCCCTTCGAGCCTGCACCGCCATTCAATATGATCATGGCTGATTATTCCTAATCAGTATCCACTCCCTGCCTTATCTCCATAACTCTTGATTCCACTATCTTTGAGAGCTCGATCCAACTCTTTCTTAAATGAATCCAGAGGCTGGGCCTCCACTGTCCTCTGGGGCAGAGCATTCCACACAGCCACCACTCTCTGGGTACTTTAAGCTGTGTACTCTGGTTTGGCACTCACCCATCAGCGGAAACATGTTTCCTGCTGCCAGAGTGTTCAATCCTTTCATAATTTTATACGTCTCAATCATATCCCCTCTCAGTCTTCTAAACTCAAGGGTATACAAGCCTAGTCGCTTCAGAGAAAGATGAGAAGGGAGAGGTGAGGGGGAGGGGAGAGAAGAGAGGAGAGAGGGGAGAGGAGAGAAGGGAGGGGAGAGGCGACAGTGGTAAGGAGTGAGAGGAGTGAGTAGTGAGGAGGGGGAAGAGGGAAGAAGGGAGATGAGAGAGGAGAGAGGGAGGAGGAGAGGGGAAAGGGGATGAGGAGAGAGGGGAGGGAGAGAGAGGAGAGGATACAGTGGTGAGGAGTGAGAGGAGAGATTAGTGAGGAGTGAGATGGGAGGGGGAGGAGAGATGGAAGAGCGGAGAGGAGAGAAGGAGGAGGAAGGGAGGGGGATGAGGAGAGAGGGGAGGTTGATAAGAGAGAGGGGAGGGGAGAAGAGAGAGAGGACGGGAGAGTGTGCGGGAGGAGAGAGGGGGAGGGAAGAGGGGTGAGAGGGGGAGGGGAGGGAGTGGGAGGAGAGTGGGAGGATGGAGGGGGAGGAGAGAGAGGGAGAGTAGAGAGGGCGTGGAAAAGAGGGGTAGAAGAGAGAGAGAGGGAGAGGAGAGAGGTGGAGGAGGGAGGGGCAGGGAAAGATGGGGAGGATGAGGCAGAGAAGAGCAGGAGCAAAAGAGCGTGTCAGAGCGGGGGAGGAGGAGAGTGGGTGAGGGGTGGGGTGAGGAGGAAGAGAGTGGGGTGTGGTAGCTGGGAGAGAAGAGGTGAGGGGGAGGAGGTGGCGGTGCGGAGAGAGTGAGTAGACAGCAGGAGGAGCAGAAGGAGGTGGCGAGGAGAGTTCAGGAGGACAGAGTGGTTGGACGTGGGGAGGAGGAAATTGGATGAAAGACAGAAGGGCAGATGGGTAGGACGGTGAAAGTGTGGGAGGAAAGTGAGGAGAGAATTGGGAAGATAGGTGAGGGCAGGGTGGCAGAAGAGAGGGGATAGGAGACTGGGGGAAAGAGAGGGGTGGGAAGATGGGTAGGAGAGTAACCCACCCAGACCTTTATCGGTCTGGAGACATTCACCTAGCCTATTGGGCTACTCTCCCATTACCAGTCCAACCTGACCTGCACACCATTGGACCGGGTGAGGAAACCCACGCAGACACTGGGGAAAATGTGCACACTACACACAGACAGTCGCCTTGGGCAGGATTTGAACAGGGTCCCTGGCACTGTGAGGCAGCAATGGTAACTACTGAGCCACCATGCGACCCTAATGAGAGAGAGAGAGATAGGGACAGAGAGAGATGAAGTGAGAGTGGAGGGAGAAAGAGGAGAGAGGGGAGAGAAGAGTGGGAGAAGAGAGAGGAGAGAGAGAAGAGAGGGAGCAGCGGGGAGGATGAGAAGAGAGGTGAAGAAGGGGTGGAGAAGAGAGAGCAGAAGAATGAGAGTGTGAAAAAGAAAACGACAGAGGAGAGAGAAGAGAAAGAGAGAGCGAGAGAGAGAGAGAGAAAAGGCAACAAGGGAACAAGTGACCCCCAGCCCACATTCTGTCACAGACAGACAGAGACAGTCACAGATCAATACTCCCCCGGTCAGCCGGCATGGCGTGAGGGTAATGGCTGACTGAGCTAGGTTCAATTACTCCCAAAGTCTATCACCCAAATCCCATCTCCTCCCAAACCCAGTTCATCCTGTCAGCTCCCAACTTCCTCTACCTGGAACACATCTCCCCCAGGTATGGGATACACCAACAATCAACTAAGACTTTGGTACACATCGTCAGGGAGGATATGATGGCGAAATTATATGCAGTGATTGGTAATGACTGAGGATGCAATACTCAAACGTCAATTATTTCCAGTTTGTGATGAATCAATTGATATTGTCAGATTTTGATTAAATGTTTCTTTGGCGTTTCCTGTCTGTGAATCTTCTTCACATATTCAAAGAAGTTTAATAAAGTCAATGCTGGTCCAGGTGAGAAATCAGACAGACAGATAATTCCCTTAGTTTGATACTTTTGTGTATATATCCTTCCTTAAAGTCCTCAGAGAAAGAAGCTTACAAGATCCATCACTACTAGGGAAGAGAAAAAAGAATAATCAAAATAAAGTAAGAAATTATCTCTAAACATGAACATTATTTCTCTCTCCCAAAAGGTGCCATTCCTATTGGGTTCCTCCTGCACCCTCTCTATAATTTCAGAAACTCACATTATCGCTCCTCGAAGTCGAGGGTCATCAGTATACTCACAACAGAGATCATCATACATTGCGAAGGATTGGAGGTTCCAGAAAGGGGATAGGCTCATTCATTTACAAGAAAGTTTCAGGAGTGGCTTATGATGCAATGGAGCAACTGGAGTTGAAGCAAGATGTGACAAAGCTTATTGGCTTATTATTGTTATAGGTAAGGAAGATGAAAACAAGATGTTCACATTAGCTGGGGGAAATGGACAACGAGATACAAAAATTAAGATTGTGGATAGATTGACAGGGAGGATTTGAGGAAGTGGTTATATAGAAGGGATTCAATATCCACTGTATCTTAATGGATTGTATTTGGACTGAACAGCCTGAAGTTCTGTATTTAATTTTCACATTCTGTCAAGCCGTGTGCTTGAATTATCCCAGTACCAGAGTCAGAGTGATGTAGCTCAGGCAGTCATTTTGAACGGTCTGGGTATCTTCTAATTCCCAGTTCCTTTCCCTCTGGGTGTTTGCAGACCCCTCAAGCTCTCTGACACTTTTGGTAATGAAAGCAGGAAAATTGGTGACAGACTCTGAAAACAGTGAAAGTTCCAGTTGTTCCACCGCCCTTCAGATCCCCGCTAACCTTCCTGCTGTAGGGAAATCGGCACGCCTGGTTGGTGACAGGCTGTATGACTCCAATGGTCAGCAGCGGGCTGAAAGATAAAGGTTGGTAGTTTGACACCATCCAGGTATAGAGCTTTGGTTGTTCCAGATCAGACTATGGGAATACCACCCTAGCTCCATTTAAACCGGAAAATCCATGGCAAGGTTGAATTGCAGCCCAAACCATTGATGGTTCTGTGTTCCCTGGCTCCACATGGAGTAAGATAGGGACAAACATTGTTCTCTCCAGACCCCTGCTGTCAACAAAAAGTGGCCACTGCAGCTCCCTGCACAGCCCTGGGACACAGCTTACAGAAACTGTCTCTTCATGAATGGCGCTTCCCGTGTGAGAAACTTTACTTTTAATACGGTAACGGCTGCAATCCAACCCCTGTCCCCAAGATTAGAAGCTGCAGGATTTTGTGATGAGAACAGTGTTATGAAGTTGAAGACGTGCCCTCCACCTTTAAATGAGAGTGAATGCTGTTCGGAACTGAGCGCTGACAAATACCTGTGATGACCAACTAGCAGTCTCAGCGTGTACTGGAAAATTGAAAACGGTTGGCTGTGGAACAAGTCAGTTTTGTTTGCTAATTAAGAAACAATTCCAATTTTACCAATCAATTTAAATTATGCCACAGGATACTAAAATCCAATCGCTCTTGAATTTAGTGTTTAGAAACACTGCAGAACCGGGTGCTTCCACAATGTTACTCCCACTGACCATTCCCCATGAAACATGCCCAGGTTCTCAGTTGAGGATTGTTGCTGGGAACCTTTGCCCCTTGGCTTTGAACCAGGCCGCCTGCCCAAGGAAAGCAAATGTGGTACTGTTTTTAGTGGAAGGATCAGAGTCCAGGAACTCCACTGTGACACAGAATGGCCATCAGTGCTGTACACATCTGTGCATATTCAAAACCAGTTTGGCGACCACTGTGACAATGTTTCACACAGAAATGAAATGGGATTGTATTCCGTTTCATCACGCGAGCATGTATGAGCGAGCAAATTCAAAGCCAGGTTTGCTGACGTGAACAGCAAGTTATAAAACACTGCTCATGTCAGTCTGAAAGGCTGCCATCGGGGATAAGGCTATTCTTGCCCGATTTTGAAGTGGGGAGTTTTCGTGTATGAGGTGACTCTAACAGCCACTACACTACAGGCAACATCCCCGCGAGCAGCTGGTGTTCAGAGTCGGCCAGCACTAAACTTTACAGCCGTTCAACGCTTCATCTTTCTGTTTCCAGGAGCTGGTTATTCTCCAGCGTAATTGGCATCATTAAAAAAATAAGAAAATCACGTGAAATTGCTCACAAAATATAGACAAAGATGGTGTCAGGGGTGCACAGTTTGGAATGTCGGGCGAGCCTGAACATGCTGGGACGTCTTACCCTTCATCGTCGGGCATGGCCTGAAGGAAGGTTTGTCAACAGAAAAATTTGAGTTATTGATCTCTGCAATATGGGGCGAGTTAAAAACTGGAGAGCATAGGTTTAAGGTGGGACGGTAAAATATAAAAGGGATTGAGGTACCTTTCCCACACAGAAGGTTGTGCGGGTATGGAATCAGCTTCCAGAGGAAATGAAGGAGGCTCGTACACTCAGAAGATTTCAATGGCAACCGGATGAGTTTCTGGATAGGAAGGGTTTAGTGGGGTAGGGGACAAATGCTGGGAAATGGGAGTTTATTTAAAATGCATTTTAAGAGACATTGAAGCATGAATGCTATTCTGGGGACAGTCCGAGGGCAATCAGCCATAAACAGCTCCCAGATCCTTCAGAGGAATTCCAAACTGCACTCCCAAAATGTATTGGAAACTTGGTGCACCGCCACCTCCCGAAAAGCTCCGAAATGAGGGAAAAGAAAGAACTGAACATGAATGGACCATGAAAAGTTAAGAGATTCCCAAACACAGTCTCGTTTAGATTAATTTGCCCATCCGATCAACAATGTGGCAGTGCCTGCTTCCTCCATCTCCAGGGCAGAAGGGAAGGAAATAAAAGAAATTTAAGACCATATGACATCACAATGTAGTGGAATTATTTTCCCAGTTGCCGGAACACCAAATAATGGGAAGTAAAGTCACTGCAGGATTTTGTTTCACAACAGCGATGCAATACCAATCTCCGTCCTGTTTCAGTGAAAACAGTGAATAACACAACTTGGCCGGAATATGATGCAGCAGAAGAACCGCTTGAGACCGGGGCATTTCATGTGGGACGCAAACGTGATAATAACAGCATGAACATTGACAGGATAGAGAGTGTGCACTCTCCCAAATCAGAGGTACATTTCCAAAAGCAAAACCACATGGTTGTTTTGGAATTTAAACACAGCAGCATTTAACAGGCTACAGTAAAACAGACAGCACACCCACAAAGGGCAGCGGTTGGATCTGAACTCGAGCCACCTGTGAGTTTGTAGTGAGAAAGCGGTTTCTTCGGTCACTTGGCCACGAAACCAGCCACAGCTGCAGTATATTGTCTTACACCTTCCATGATGCTCCTGTGAAACATTCGAAGCAAAGTCACCGGGAAACAGTTCTGTGATCCCTCTCCTGCTGGCACAGCTGCAGGGATATGCCCAACTTACAATATCAATCTCGCAACAAACTTTCAATCCAGCCAAAAATCATTTGATAGCTGGAATCAGGCTTCTGAGATTTGCTGAAGCCACAAATGTAATGTCTGTATGAGAGAATGTATATTCGGTAATGATTGGGGAAAGTAACCATGAGCTGCATGATATTGCTGGTATTTGGATTGTTGCTTTGGTAAATGATTTCGTCCTCTGCTCGAAACAGGGCAACTTTCAGTTTTTGAGGATATTAACAGAAGTCAAAAGCTGATTACCACACCCCACCCCAGAAGATGTCAAAGAGGTGCTAACTGTACCTGAGTGCTCTTTGTTCTCGATGTGAAGAGCGCTCTGCCTGAGTCACCTTCATGTCTCTGGTTGCTGAGTGAATCACAAAGAAGGAGCCCCTCAATACAGCCCCTCAAAAGCAATGGTAAGCTGAGTCTACCTACTCAGACTCTTTTCAGCTACAAATGTTTCGGTGAGTGCGTGAGAATATATGTTCAGTTATGATTTGGTCAAATCACCATGAGCTGCTTGACATTACTTCAATTTCGATTCTTGCTTTGCTCAATGATTGCTCGAAACAGGACAACTATCGCGTTTACACGGAACATGAAACATACCGGACTACAGGGAAAATGCACAAAGCTGAGCAGGCCGTGTTCCACATCCTACCGTGCAGCATCGTTTCAGTCACTGTGTCTGTTTTGCAGAATAAGATTCCCAAAGAATGCTCTCCACTCTAAAAGCGGAGGTAGCATTACAATCCGAGAAGGACAGATCAAATTGTGCGGATGCTCTCTCCTCGGGGCCAGTTCGAGATGCCACTTTCCTTGCCTTTTACCTTAACAGTGCAATTGGCTGCAGAGATGTTCACACCTGGACATGAGCCACATCGATACCGACTGACTTGGAAACCTGCGTGGGAATCGACGAGAAGCGACTCAATAAATCTTGCTAAATTCCATGGTGCTTATTAGAAATGCAGTTTCTGTTCACCTCAATTTAAAAGGCAGTTTCTGAACATAGTAACTGAAATCAAAAGGTAATTATCTCACCCCACCCCCACTGCGGAAGAGGTGCTAACTGCCCTTGAGTGCTTTTTGTTCTCGATGTGAAGAGCTCTCACGCCTAATTCACCTTCACGTCTCTTGTTGCTGAGTGACTCAAAAAGAAGGAGTTTCACCAGAGCTGCAACTGCCTCACTTTCCCACTCGCTCTCCCCGTTTACATTTTCCTGCTCATCAGTGATTTAAAGAAAACCAAAAGGATGCGATGTTATTCTGCAGCCTTTCTGTCGATTCCTCCGTTTCAGTTCCAACACGGCTTAGATCTCGGGGCGCACCTTAATACTAGCGACGCTATGAAATCACAAGTCCAAAGGTTCCTCTGAGAGTGCAATTTCTTTCATTGCTGTTGCTGATTGAATGAGTCACTAACGTGCGAACTGATCCAAACCATGATTCAACACCTCTGCTGCCAATTCTCGCACGTTGAATAACGACAGACAGCTTCCAAATGAGGTCTTTCAGATACGACTTTGGGCTACATTTGACAGACAGACTAGTTCAGGAATCCGTGGTGTACTGTGACACCAGCGCGTCTGCTTCTTCCCTGTCATTGAACCGGCCCGCCTGCACAAGGAATGCAAACGCGGTACTGCTTTTGGTGGAGGATTCAGAACGCGGTAACTACACTCTGAAGCAGAATGACATATGATCAGACCCAGGTTGGATAAAAACATTACAATGCTTTGCAAACTAATTTAATGGAATTGAATCACAAAGAGAGCAGATTTGTTCGAGCATTTTCGAAGGCAGGTTTGCAGATGGGAGAGCAAGCAAGAAGGCTCCGTTCTTGTTCGTGTAAAAGGCTACAAATGAAGAACAAAGCAGTTTCTGCCCAGTTTCGAACTGGGGACTTTTCACGTGTGAGGCGAACGTGATGACCACTACACTACAGAAACCAGCCACGGTCGGGCGCGCTGCGGCTGTGTGGCATCCAGCACTGAAAGTTGAAGCCATTCTTCGTTTCACCTTTCTTTTTCCAATAGCTCGTTCTTATCCAGGGTAATTGACATCTTGAAAAAGTTAAAAAAATAGACGTGAAATTGGTGACAAAATATAGACAAGGATGTCGTCAATGTTTGGACTGTAGAGTGAGGTGTAATAGGCTGGGACAACTTTCCCGGCAGCATAACGGCTGCGACATGATTTTATGGAAGGGTTGTAAGCTGAGTAATTACTTGTTTTAACCAAGCTGGGGTGAGTTGGAAACTCGAGAGCATAGGTTTAAGGTGAGTGGTCTGAAATTGACAAAGGACCCCGAGGCACATTTCCCACACACAAGGTTGTGCGTGTATGGAATGAGCTACCAGAGGGAGTGGAGGAGGCTATTGCACTCAGAAAATTGCAATGGTAATTGGATGAGTTTCTGGATAGCATGGGTTTAGAGGGATTGCGGCCAAATGCTGTGGAACTGGACTTGTTTCATTTTGGTGATGTGGTGAGCATGGATGAGATACACCGAAGTATCTGTTTCCACGCGGTGTACCCCAATAACCTTGTGTTGCTTACACCGGTTTTAAAGGATTACTTTTCAGCGGAGCTTGCCGTCGCAGTCTGTGGCACAATCATTTAGTCTGTTCGACTGCTCACGGGAAAGGTAGTATTGTGAAACACTGCAGAAACGAACGACTTCCTTACTTTTGCTCCGACTGACCATGCTTCGTGATACTTTCCCAGATCCTCAGTTGAGGATTTTTGCTGCTGGAAGTTACCTCAGAACCCCTGTTAACTCGTAATGTATTGAGCGAATCGCAAACAGAAAGCATTTAACACGGAACACAAACAAAACTGGCATTCCTAATGCATGTTTAGACACAGCGAAGCATGAATGCTAAATGTGAGACAGTCCGAGGGCATGAGGCATAAAGTAATCTCACAACTAACAACAGGGCAATTCCAAACTACTCTTTCAAACATACTGCAGCCTTAGTGCACCACCACTTCCCAGACAATGCTGAAAAGAGAGAAAGAAAGAATATAATAAGTATGTGCCATTAAAAAAGTGAATTTCACCAATCACAGTCTCGATTAGATTACCTTTCCCTTCCGGTGTCTCCAGGGCGGAAATGTAGGAAATGGGAGAAATTCAATAACATATGCATTGGAAAGATTTTCCCATTCGCCAGAAAGCCAAATAACGATGAATCGACTCACCGCAGGACTTTGTTTCACAACAGTGATGAAATAACAGTCTCCATTCGGTTCCAGTAAAAACTCAACTTGCCTGGAACGTAAACTAATAGCTGAGCTGTTTGCCATTTTCTGCTGGGGAGGCGAGCAACATCATGACAGCAGAGAGTCTTGACAATATTCGGCACGTATTCCACAGTTAATTCCCCTGAATCACCAAGGATCAAAGCAGCATTTTAGCAGTGCTGCGGCGGTGGAGTTGATCAGCTGAAATGGCAGTGGTGGGACTCGAACTCACGCCCCTTTCAGGACTGGAACCTGGAATCCAGCGCCTTAGACCGTTCGGCCACACTACCAGACAGCCTGATTAGATTACTTACAGTGTGGAAACAGGCCCTACGGCCCAACAAGTCCACACCGACCCGCCGAAGCGCAACCCACCCATACCCCCTATATTTACCCCTTACCTAACACTACGGGCAATTTAGCATGGCCAATTCACCTGACCCGCACATCTTTGGACTGTGGGAGGAAACCGGAGCAGCCGGAGGAAACCCACGCAGACACGGGGAGAACGTGCAAACTCCACACAGTCAGTCGCCTGAGGCGGGAATTGAACCCGGGTCTCAGGCGCTGTGAGGCAGCAGTGCTAACCACTGTGCCACCGAGCCTGGTTGCCCATTTTCTTGCATTTCGAATTGTGCTCCTGCATAACCACACATGCAAAGTCCCATGAAAAGGGTTCCATGGTCCCTCTCCGACTCGCACAGCTGCTGGGATGTGCCCTGCTACAATGTCTATTTCGCAGCAGATAACGAAAGCCCATCAATCCGGACAAAAATCAATGGTAAGCTGAGTCTATCTTCTCAGACTCTTTTCAGCCAGAAATGTATCTTTGACTGCGTGTGAATATATGTTCGGTTATGATTTGTTCAAATCACCATGAGCTGCTTGACATTACTTCAATTTCGATTCTTGTTTTGCTAAATGATTTCACCCATTGCTCGAAACAGGACAACTGTCACGTTTACACGGAACACGAAACACACTGGACTGCAGGGAAAATGCACAAAGCTGAGCAGGCCGTGTTCCACATCATACCGTGCACTATATTTTCAGTCACTGTGTCTGTTTTGCAGGATAAGATTCCCAAAGAATGTTCTCCACCTTATACAGGAGGTAGCATTACAATCCGAGAACGACAGATCACATTGTGAGGATGCTCTGACCTCGGGGCCAGTTCGAGATGCCACTTTCCTTGCCTTTTACCTGAACCGTGCAATTGGCTGCAGGGATATTCACACCTGGACATGTGCCACATCGATACCGACAGAGTTGGAAACCTGTGTGGGAATCGACGAGAAGCGACTCAATAAATCTTGCTAAATTCCATGGTGCTTATTAGAAACGCAGTTTCTGTTCACCTCAATTTAAAAGGCAGTTTCTGAACATAGTAACTGAAGTCAAAAGGTAATTATCTCACCCCACCCCCACTCCGGGAGTGGTGCTAACTGCCCTTGAGTGCTTTTTGTTCTCGATGTGAAGAGCTCTCACGCCTGAGTCACCTTCACGTCTCTTGTTGCTGAGTGACTTACAATGAAGGAGTTTCATCAGAGCTGCAACTGCCTCACTTTCCCACTCGCCCTCCCGTTTACAGTTTCCTGCTCGTCAGTGATTTAAAGAAAACCAAAAGGTTGCGATGTTATTCTGCAGCCTTTCTGTCAATTCCTCCGTTTCAGTTCCAACATGGCTTAGATCTCGGGGCTCACCGTAATACTAGCGACGCTATGAAATCACACGTCCAGAGGTTCCTCTGAGAGTGTAATTTCTTTCATTGCTGTTGCTGATTGAATGAGTCACTAACGTGCGAACTGATCCAAGCCATGGTTCAGCACCTCTGCTGCCAATTCTCGCACGTTGAATAACGACAGAGAGCTTCCAAATGAGGCCTTGCAGAGACGACTTTGGTGTACATTTGACAGACAGACTAGTTCAGGAATCAGTGGTGCACTGTGACACCAGCGCATCAGCTTCTTCCCTGTCTTTGAACCGGTCCGCCTGAGCAAGGAATGCAAATGCGGGACAGTTTTTCGTGGAAGGGATCAGAACGCGGTAACTACACTCTCAAACAGAATGACTTATGATCAGAACCAGGTTGGAGAAAACCTTTACAATGCTTTGCTCACTAATTAAATGGAATTGCATCACATTTCACAAAGAGAGCAGATTTGTTCGAGCATTTTCGAAGGCAGGTTTGCAGATGGGAGAGCAAGCAAGAAAGCTCCGTTCTTGTTCGTGTAAAAGGCTGCAATTGAAGAACAAAGCAGTTTTTGCCCAGTTTCGAACTGCGGACTTTTCGCGTGTGAGGTGAACGCGATGACCACTACACTACAGAAACAAGCCTCAGCCGGGTGTGCTGCGGCTCTGTGCCATCCAGCACTGAAAGTTGAAGCCATTCTACGTGTCACCTTTCTTTTTCCAATAGCTCGTTGTTATCCAGGGTAATTGACATCTTGAAAAAGTTAAAAAGAAGAGGGACGTGAAATTGGTGACAAAATATAGACAAGGATGTCGTCAATGTTTGGACTGTAGAGTGAAGTGGAATAGGCTGGGACAACCTTCCCGGCAGCATAACGGATACGACATGATTTTATGGAAGGGTTGTAACCTGAGTATTTACGTGTTTTACCCAAGCTGGGGTGAGTTGGAAACTCGAGAGCATAGGTTTAAGGTGAGTGGTCTGAAATTGACAAAGGACCTGGAGGCACATTTCCCACACACAAGGTTATGGGTGCATGGAATGAGCTACCAGAGGGAGCGGAGGAGGCTATTGCGCTCAGAAAATTGCAATGGTAATCGGATGAGGAAATGAGGAAATGGGAGAAATTCAATAACATATGCATTGGAAAGATTTTCCCATTGGCCAGAAAACCAAACAACGAGGAATCGAGTCACCGCAGGACTTTGTTTCACAACAGCGATGAAATAAAAGTCTCCATTCCGTTCCAGTAAAAACTCAACTTGCCTGGAAAACAAAGCAACATTCGAGCTGCTTGCGATTTTCTGCGCGGGAGGAGAACATGACCATGACAGGACAGACACTTTAAATATTCAGCACATTCCCACACCGCAGTTGTGTTTTGAACATCAATATAGCGGGGATCGAAACAGCATTTTAACAAACTGTTGGAGTTGATCAGCATAAATGGCAGTATTTTCTTTCAGCTGAAATAAATTCGGAACAAATTTGCATATATCATTAATCATTCCAATGAGATAAATCTAATGCAATTCCGATTATTACAATGAACTGTGTGACTTTCAGTTCACTTAATAAAATGAAGCGAACAAAAAAGCTTTTCTTGTGGTTTAACGTAATTCAGTTAAGCCATATGAGAACGGCTATTGAACCACAACATCACATTTATATCACTCGCCATAGCTACTTCTTCATGTGAGAGAGAACGTCACTGAAGAAATTATGAGTGAAGGCAAAATGTGGTTGTGAATATGACGGGGAATTATTGTTCACTGTTTCATTCTGAGCATGGCTACTTCTTGGATTTTGCTGTTATTGTAATTCTGGTGAAAGCAGAAACACAATGGTTTGGATTCAATTTAGCTCAAGACGTTTCTCAACCACAACTTTCACCACATGTTACCTTGATGAGGTCACATGTTACCCATTTCCAAAACGTGCTGAGGAGACCGAGAGATTACGGTGATGGATTATTATACCACCGTGCTCCGCATCCACGGGTTCAAGTCACATTTTGGTTGCTAATTCCACAAACCACTGCGGCATTTTTACATTGCATCTCACACCTCTGGTATACACTGGATCGAGAATTGTGTTCTTGCGCTTCACTGCACGGGAGACTCACGAATAATCAACACCACATAAAAGTTGAAATAAAAAATGAGAGCAGATGTTCTTTTCGGTTGTAAATTAAGTTGGTGTAATTAGAGGGAACACATTTTTTTTCTTTATGCCCCTCTTTCCATCTTGTCTTTCTATCAGTTTATATCGACAGAAAGAGAAATAACTAACAAGTGATCTGGAGCACAAGTTTATCCAATGGGATTGCTCATGATTATTTTAACCTAACAGTCCACACAATGATTTGATCAGTATTTCAAACAGTCACTCTGAATTGGAACCGCAGCAAACCGCTCCAATGAAACTAACCTTTCTTTCTTCCACATGCAGCGTGATGACTGACTTGCTAACTGTACAAGGTCAGCCAATTTTCTTCAGCAATCACAGCTTCTGTAAACAGCTACCTGTGCTGTGCAGAGTGTCATTTGATGCCCCCAGGTCACAGCACATTTCTTCTTCATGAGCTTATGAGCTTCGTTCCTGATCTGTTTGATAAACCTTTTCTATCACTTCATCCCATCCACTCACAATTCTCAATTTATGAATAAAATTTAGCGTTAGATCAAATGTTAAACAAAATGAACGCATGCCATTCAGCCCACCGAGTCTGCCCCACCATACAACGAACTCATGGTTGATCTGATAATCTTCAACTCCATTCTGCTCACTTACCTCGACAAACTTCATCATCTTTCTGATTAAATACCTGACACAGTTTGAAAATAGCCAACAACTTCGCCTCTACTTCGGTTGCCAAAAAAAACCCCACAGATTCTTTGAGCATGGAAATTACTCTTCATTTCTGAATTAAATGGGCGATATCTCATTCTGAGATTATGTCCTGTGGTGCTCTCATCAGAGCATAGGCCAAACCACCTGCCTATATCTACCCTGTCAAGATCCCACGGCTTTGTTTCAAGGAGAATAATCCAAGCCTGACCAATCATTCCAAGAAGCTCCATTTTATTCAAAGTTGACAACATCCTCGTAAATCTCTGCTGTCCCTTACAGCACGGGAACTGGAACTTGAAATCAGATAGCGATTGGAATCGGATTAGTCCACACATGGACCAAATACAGTAATGATAACTTAGACAAATGAGAATCTAATCATATTCTATTGACATTCAGTGACTTCGTTGTAACTTAAGTCCTCCGTGTAATCGCCCTCGGAGCTAATATTTAGGAGAAATGTTACCTGACCGCCCAAATAAAGAAGTTGACTACAAAAAAATGTCCGTCAGTCGACTCTGGTTGATAATTAACACAACTCATGTCTCTGTGAAGTCTGCATCATTAATTAGGCACAAATTAGATGTGTAACAGAACTCGCTTCATTTGCCTGGATGTGTGAAGCTTCAATACCACTGAAGGAACTGGACCTCGTCCACGACAATGCAGTCACTTAACTGTACCACGTTCAACACCTGAATGTTTATTACCCTCACTGCTAAGGCACCATTGCAGTAGAGTGCACCACCTCCAAGATGTATGGAGTAGTCATCCAGGCTGTGTTGACAGAACATTCAAAGCTCAAAAACTGTGCTGACTATAAGGACAAGGTTGAAGATGCACTGAAGTGCAAGTTACCCGCCAAGGCACATACCGGCATGACTTGAAGATGTATCAGTGGTAAATCCATTGAGTGATGAAGCTGTCTTGATCGTCAAAGTGGTATACTTCAGCCCTCCATGCTTTGTCTTACAAATTTTAAAATGTTAATTGTTGCATTGACCAGACTTGTGCTCATTCTATTAGTTGTTTCCTAAACTGGAGGTTGCTAAAGATTGAATATCACCCACAACCGAGGGTCAACAACAGAAAATATCCAAAAATACTCTCGACCATCTGAGCTCCCTGTCCAAAAATCTTCAGTGATCTGTGAATATCCACTCCAAGATCCCTTTGTTCCTGTTTGTTCTGTTCTCCACTCAGAATCCTCACTGTTATTGTTTCAACTCCCCAAATTCGTTACCACTTATTGGTCTGGATTCAATTCCATTCGCCGGTTTTATTTTCCACCAGATTGATACATCTCTGCCGGCCCTGACATTATTCATCATAGTCAAATACACGACCAATTGTTGCATCCACTGCAAATTTCTAAATCATGACTCCTACAACTAAGTCTGAATCGTTGATCTCTGTCACGAAATAGTGGAACTCCACTGGAAACAAGCGTCCAAACATGGTTCATTGCTGGATGTGATGAACACCTGCAATTACAGCACAATCGGACCCCTGATGTCATTTGTCAACATGCTGGTGACTCTATCAGTTGGCCTCCTGAGTGATCCCTTCTTACACATGGAAGTGGTGAATGACCTGTCCACATTGTGCCTGGGCACGTAGGTTTACACTTCAGCGGGTAATTGAATCCTTTCCCGAAGTCCCCCTATGGACATGACATCTTGGCGGTGTGTGTATCCATGTGTCTATTTAGATTGGATAATCAGTTGAATTTGAGTCCACGCAGAGATGACTCCCAATTTTCCCCGTCATCCGTGTATTTTTTTTCTTCTTTTTTATTCTCCCACGGAGTGTGGCCATCATGGTCTGAACATTATTTGTTGTGCATTCTTAATTCACCTTGAATTGAGTCAGAGGGATTCTATCGTTGAAAAGCACTGTTGTGAGTCTGGAGTCATATGTTGGCAGGTCTCATTAAGGATGGCAAAT
The DNA here is from genome assembly GCF_020745735.1 of Hemiscyllium ocellatum. NCBI lineage: Eukaryota > Metazoa > Chordata > Chondrichthyes > Orectolobiformes > Hemiscylliidae > Hemiscyllium > Hemiscyllium ocellatum. The sequence goes on from NW_026867763.1 coordinate 98,665, forward strand.
TCCCCTTTCCAAGGGACACGAATGAATGGGCTTTCAGCTAATTAAAACCTTTTGCCTCTGTTCCTATGATCGGGGTTATTATTCCAAATTTTATTCATCGATTTAAATACCAGCAGCTGCCATGTTCCAGTCTCCAAGTGTTGTTAGCCCAATATATCGCCACTACATTTGCATTTGACACGAAGATTGGTGAGTAGAAGAAAGCATAGGGGTCGTCAAAGAATAGAGAATAATATAGATAGACGGGAGAGTAGAGCGGAGAAGTGGCAGACGGAGTTCAATCGAGGCAAATGTGAAGTGATGCATTTTGGGAAGCCTAATTCTTGAACCAACGACACAGTAAACGGAACAGCCTTGGAGAAAGTTGATGAGCGGAGAGATCTGGGAGTTCAGGTCCTTTGTACCATGATAATGGTGGCACAGGTCGACAGAGCGATCAAGAAAGCAAATGGCATGCTTGTCGTCAGAGGACCGGGCTTTGAATGTAAGAGCTGGCAGGTCATGCAAAAATTGTAGAAGATTTTGATTCGGCCGCGTTTAGGCACACTGCACAGTTCTGGTCGTCAAGTTACCCAGTTGATGTGGACGTTTACGAAAGGGTGTAGAGAAGGTTTACGTGGATGTTGCTGGTATGGAAGATGTTTGCTGTGAAGAGAGGTTAAGAAGTTTATGATTGCTTTCAGTGAATAAAAAGAGATTGAGGGGTCCTGACTGAGATCTACAACATCTTGCAGGGTAAAGACCGGGTGTAAAGAGATGCTTTTTCCCCAGGGAAGGGATTCAATAATGAGAGGTCTCACATTCAAATTGAGAGGTGAAACGTTTAAGGAAGATAGATGTAGAAAGTATTTAGCACAGAGGGTGGTAGGTGCCTGGAACACGTTTCTAGCAGAGGTAGTACAGGCAGGCACGGTCGTTTCATTCAAGGTGCGCCTTAATAGATGCGTGAGTAAGTGGGGAGCAGATGGAAACAGGTGCTTAGGAATTGGGAGATAGGTTTAGACAGTTGATTTTGTTCATCCCAGGCTGGGAGGTCCAAAAGGCCTGTTCCTGGGCTATAAATGTTCTGTGTTCTTTGTTCTTCTTTGTTCACTACACTACCATCTCAATGCTACGTTGCTCCATCTCAGAGAATGACATTGGCAATTCCAATCATCTCAGAGGGAGTGAGAATATGACATGTGGCTGTGTTGGAATGAAACTGATGTACGCTGTACTGGAGTGTTTGCTGGGAGCAAGAGGATGATGTGATGAAAAAACAGTTCTTACCTATCAAAATAATCAAACAGTGCATTGTTAAGGAAAATTGCACTGAATGCTTGCAATACATCGACCTCTCGCTTAAGGCTGCAGCACGCTTCCACTGAGACAATCGACAGTGCGGGTTAATGCTGCTGTTGTACCTTAATAATCTAATAACCGGAGACAAATATGCCCTTCCTCCCCGCCTTTGACCAGGAGAACTCCCAGCCTCGGAATTTCACGCACCTCTGTATCATCATAGAAGGACCATGTGCTCACCGATCGCATCACTGGTGCGACACAGTAGCTTCACGTGCTCATTTCCATCCCAATTTCCCGTTTGATCTTTGCAACTGCGCCATTGAGTCTGGGTGGAGGAATTGGGATTATGTGATCCACTGTAGAAATGGGTACTTCCTTGTGTGGGGAAGCTCGTGTGGCAACAATCGTGAAACCTCATTACTGTTGGAACATACATTTCAACAATATCCTGCAGTATCCCTTGAGAATTTGATGTTTTGTAAAAATCTATCACCCTCACTCTTCAACATGCAGTTCTCGATGGAACTTACTCAGCCTCTTGAAATATCCAATTTGAATATACAGCCAATTCTGAGTTCCCACATGTCTATTATTGCTCGCCAAATAGTCCTGTTGTGTCTCTGCATTCTTCCTAACATGCTCTATGTCACTGTCGTTACTGCTCTTTTCAAACACGCATCTCTGCATGGCCCAGGGATCGTATAATGTTCAGTGTTGTGCGTCGTGGCCGCAGGAACCTCGATTGAATCCGAGTTACGGCATGTAATGTTCTACTCATTTTAACTCCTTGTGGTACATGCCAAAGAAACACAGAAATGAATTAATTGATTTGACATGAAAACTTTCTCTGACATTATGATTTTTTCATCAAACCCCTCTGTCACACGTCTCTCTGAGATAAATGTCAGAATTCAGACTCACCCATTCTTGGAGACTTCTCTCCCTCTCACAATCACTGACCTCCTTTAAGTTCCCCCTCTCATTTCCATTACAATCATTTTCAAATTGAACCCTGTTCAGTCTGTGCTGCTGCGTTCCCTGTTGCTGGGTGAACATGCCTCAATCATACCATTGCGACCTTCAGAGCAGTCAATCCATTTCGATACCGTGGTTTTGAGATCAATGTTCAAGTAGCACCTTTTACTGGCATGGATCAGATATTATTGGAACTTGAGGCTCAGGAAAAGAACACAGGGCAGCACTGAGGAAAATAAACTTTTTTTCAAAACGACTTCTTTCTGCGGATTGCAACATCATTTATTTCACTTGCTCATTCGGCTCTATCTAGACTATGGTGTGCAGTTCTGCAATCTCATTAGCACTGGAAATGATGCAGCGGTGATTTACCAGGACATAGTCTGAGTAGAAGAGCTCCTGTTATGAAGAGAGATTGGATAGACTGGATAGACTGAGAGCAGAAGAGATCGAGAGGTGACATGATTGAGATATACAAAATAATCAAGGATACGGATCGTGTAGACTGAAACTAAAGTTTACCCATAATGGAGAGATCACTCACGGGGTAATAGATTTAAGAACAGAGGAAGAAAGATTTGAGTGAATGCGCAGATATTCGTTTTGAAACAGCGGGTGGTTGAAATCTGGAACTCAGTGCATGCAAAGGTTGGAGAGGCAGAAATCCTCATATCTTTTAGAAGTATTCCGATGTGAATTTTTGACGACAAGACGTACAAGGCTGTCGATCAAGTGATTTAAAAAAAAGAGTTTGGATAGTTAATCAATTATAGATTTCCAGTACTGATACATAGGCTTCTTTTTGCATTGAACTCCAGGGCAATACCACTGCCTGTCACTGCGTGAGATTGGGTTCATTTCGCATCCGGGACGCGCGCTTACAGCTTGAGAGGGCGAACAGGCCAGAAACCTGCATTCGATTCCAGACTTATGTGACTGACTGTGTGGAATTTGCACGCTCCTTTTTTCTTCTCTTCCGTGTGGATTTCTTCCGGCTGCTCCAATTCCATCTCACTGTCCAAAGATGTGCACTTCAGGGAGATGGCAAACAAAACCTGAATGGACTGTATAATCAAAGACAAAATCAAAGACAAAAGTAGGAATCGCAGCTCAGGGAAACCGAATGACCATTTGGGGTCAACAGGCCATTCCTTGGAACACCTTTTGATTCGCAATGTTAACTCTGATTTCTCTCCAACGATGTTGCCTGACCCGCCGAGCTTTTGAACTCATTTCTATTTTTGTAGGTGGATCAATAATGCGGGTTTGGAAAGATAGGGTGAGGGAGTGTGAATCTCTTCGGCGGCACAGAGCAGACTCATTGTAAAATGGTTTCTGTCTGCATTGCGTCTCATTCCATTAACTCTGCTTATATAAGTTTTTTGTCGTTTTTTTAGTCTTTGGTATTTCACATCTCCCCTGAAATGTGGTTTGCAGAATAGAACAATGCACGTTTCGGGCATAAGCCACCACCAAACCGTTACCACCCGCTGCTTGGAAAAGAAAACACTCCATATCCTGCCTTGGGACACTGCAACCATATGGGATAAATGTGGATTTCAACATCTTCCTCAATTCCCCTCCCCTCACATTATCACAGTCCCCAACTCGGTACCACCCTCCGAACCTATTAATCTTTTCCCCCTCTGACTTATCACTTTCTCCCTCGCTGCCATCCAATTAGCCCTTTTCCAGCTACCTTCCACCCAACCCCAACTGCCGCCCATTTATCTCTCCGCCCCCACCTACACATCTCATTCCTGACGAAAGGCTTATGCCAGAAGCGTCGGTTCGCCTGCTCCTCAGATGCTGCCTCATCAGCTGTACTTTTCCAGCACGACAATCACGTCATGGGGACGATAAATTAGCTTAGCTCAGGCTCTTGATCTGAGGCCGGAGAAGAGTGATTGAGGAAGAGTTGAAGGTGTACAGTAAGGGGATAGATACGTGTTATAGGAAGAAATTTCTTATGGAAAGTGTTTACAACTATAGATCAACGTTAAATGCAAGGGGAGGATAATCAGAGGAGATATAGGAAGAACATTTTCATTCTGAGAGTGTTGTATAACTGGAACGCACTGTTTGAACGTGTGGTAAAGCTATGAGTCATCAAAACACTTCAGGAGTATTTAGCCGAATACTTGAGAAGCTGGAACACACATGGATAAGGATCAGGTACTGGAAAGTGGGGCGAAGACAAACAGATATCTGATCAAAGGTCTGAACACCGTGTGGCAAATACCGATCAAGAAAGCATGGGAAGGGTAAAAGCATGGGTACTACTGCCGATCTGTTACAAGAGGTCTGTGGAATACTATACGAGTCAAAAGGTCACTGTGGCAGGATGGGGCCACTGTGGCTGGATGGGATAAGCATCGGGGAATGCTCCTCCACCAATTAGCAGAGTCAGACTGGGGCTGAATGGTTACTGTGACAGGCTGAGATAATAGCAGTTAATACCGTCAGCCTTGCCAGCTAAATATCATCATTGCAGGTTGGGATAAGTCGTGACAATAAATCTTTAGGACTTGACTTTAAGCATTTAATTGATAGTTAGTAGCGTCAGTCTGCTTGAAACCCTTGTAGCAGAAAAAAAACATTAAATATTTAATCAGCTTGGGACAGGAAAACATTGTGGTAGATGGGGTAGCGAACAATCTAATCATGACAGGTTAGTCTGGGCTGTAAGATCATTGCAGCAGAGGTGGCAGTAAAATACATAATCGTGACAACAGAAAAACCCTATTGGCAGAAGTAGAGCATTAGTGGTTTATTGGATACTTGGAGTGAAATAATTCTGACTAACACAGTTGGGCATCCAGGTAAGCTAACAAAAATATAATAAAAGAAAAGGAATAAAGAGCCACGGATCCTGAGTTTCGGGTCGTTCAAGAAATTGCTTTCTAAGTGTCACGGTTTTTTGTCTGCAAATAAAAGATCTAATTGAAGAACTCTCCAGGAGATTTCTTATATGTTCTCGATGACAACCACAACTTTGAGTACAGTAAAACTGTGGCTAGCGCGGCTCGGTGGTGAAATGAAAAGTGCGTTAGATTTCTACAGCATTGTTAACGTTGCGATAGAAAGTTTGTTGTTTTGAGTTCCAACAGAATCGGAGTTCAGATTTCAGCTGATTCAATTATTATTTTGTTGATTCATCGTTAATTCCCGTCGTCTGGGGTTCTCGAAATTGCTGATTAACACAGTAAATTCCTTACCCCCTTGTTGGTGAGTTTTGTCGGAATCATATCATTTGAAGCATGATCAGACCAGAATCAACTGCTAACACAGGAAACCTACAAACTTCGTGCAGAAACCCACTGAATCTAAACGGATTCCCCTCCAATTGTTGCACAGGCATCATCTATTGCTTAAATGTCTTTTTCCCTTTGGGCGACATGCTGCTTTGGATGGATCGGGGAAAGGTATCGATGTATTTGGTCAGTCATAACGATGTCAAATGGCGGAGTAGGACCGGTGTTTGGAATAGCGTCCTCCAGTTACTCTCTGTCAGTGCTGTTTCTGACAGAGGGTTTTCAACAATAACATGTTGAAGTGTGGATCTACACCACGGAATATCAAGGTCCTCCCATTTACCCCACCGCTCTCACAGCCAGAATGGAGAGCTCCTATTGCAGCTTTAGATCACACAATCAAGGATTCTCCAAGGCGCTCTGTCAGACTGCATGCTCCTTCCCACCTGTTTCCAACTGGACACATGGAGCAAGCAAACGTGGGCATTCAGGGACAGATTACCCCTCTGTTTTGCTGCAGTTCTGGACACGGAGATGTACATGAGTTTCTGACATTCTGTGTCTTACTATTCATTCTTCCTACTTTACAATTTAAACTGGAATTGAATTTATTCTTGTATCATATCTTACATCTTCAGTGTTCATAGAAACCATGCAACGTGTTCATGGATGTAGGAATGGTGAAGATTATTGATGAATGCAGTGTGCTTCATGTTACCAGTATGAACATTCAGAAGTTTTATTGATTTGAATTGAAGCTGATCCAAGGAAAGGCCTGGCGACAACTGCAAAGTAACATTGTCTGTAAACATCGCAGGAACCAATAGAAACCTATTTTTCAATGAATTCTATTTGGCATATTTTTATGTGTCCCCTTCCTGAACCTGATGCTTTAATAATCACAGGTCCATGTCAGTTTCACCTCGTCTGCGTTAGCTTTAAATTCAGAACCACAGCAAAAGTAGAGCAGTTGAGTTAAAGTTCCAAAGGTATGGCATGTGACCAGCTTGCTGTCTGCGGCTTCAGTCGCGCAATTGTTTAGCGCCTGCTACTTAAAGGTGCGGAAAATGTCACATTTGTAAGTTCAATGCTTATCTAAAGATCCTGTTACTGTCATTGACAAGGGATTATTAGTGCATCATACTAAAACGCAGTTGAAATCAATGTTGAGTAAAGTACCATTTATTTGCAAACTCCAGTTTCACATTTCTCTCAATTATTATCTGAACTGCTGCAAATATTCCACACGTGAATTTGCATCTGTGAACAGGGAAACAGAGGTGAAATTTTAGATTAATGACTTTTCTCAGATCGCTCATCCTGCACAGGATTACATTCTGGGAAAGTCTGTTTAACTTATTTCATGTCATTCCATAGCCTGCAAACATGCACAGCTCAATATCCAATCAAAAGTATTAGATTTATGTCTTTGGGGAGTTTGAATGATGTCAGTAAATCTGTCAAAGGCATAACAAGTAGTTTTGGGGTTGGGAGGAGCCGAGGGTGCAAACTGGGATAAGGTCGAGTCTTGTCATAGGATTTTTCAAGCGGAGATCAGTGAGTATTAAATGGACTCACTCTCCTTTCGACTGATTGTGACGAAATGTTCAATGCAACTGATGGCAATGACAATGATGTTTTACATCTACAGGCCAAAACTTACACACTGGAGGCACCATAGTATTACAGATCGGGAGACCGGGGTAGTTGATGATCCTCATGCAAACCTGAGACAGTGAGAAAATTAATCCCATGCTGTTGGTCTCACTTTTCTAATAACTAGTTAGTCAGTGGATTGAGCTAATCGACTTCCATTCAATGCAGAGCTGAACCAAACAGTTCAGTGTATTTACAATATATAATATTTCATGTAGAATGAGCTGCAACAACTATCAACGCCAGCAGCTCTTCTCATACTTAACATTTTCAGTTGCAGATACTATGCAATTTCTTTCCGATGATTGTTTTTCACTGAGAGAGTATGCCCCTTTTGCCTCACCATCCAGGCAGGCCAGAATCTCTGTCGCTGTTAAATTCACTCCCTTATGAAATATAATGTAATTAGCTCCTAAAATGATTTTATTTCGGAAAATTCATCTCCGATTTCAATAATTCTCAGAATAAAAATAAAATCTGCTCCAAACTTCTTCATCATTCCCCGTTTGTTCTGAACCCCCAACCTCGAGTTTCAGTTCACCGAAACGAAGGAAGTTCTCTCAGATTTACCCTTACCAACGTCACATCAGCTGGATAACCTCCATTCAGACACAACTAAGTCTTTCCTGATTTCTCCCGCATGATACTTTATCTATCCCAACGTCCCATGAAATCTGCTGTTTCTTTTTCTCGTGATGTAATCTCAAAGTAACCGCCATGTATGTCTGTTTTATCGACTTTGTATCAAGTGAACTCTGACCGTGCCACTCCTAACGTCTTTTGCCTCCAGTAAACACCACCGTGTCTTTCACCATGTCTTTATATCCCAGTAAAGTTCAACCTGAGAAAGAATGCTGGGGTCCAATTCAACGCAGGAAAACTCACCACTAAGCTATGCAATCTTATTACCGACACAGGAAAGGTGGAAACAATTTTAATTACAACTGAATCGATTTGCTGCAGCAGCAACGGGTTAAATCCCAGTCACATACGTGACTGTTGTTCTTATATTTATTTCTTCACTACGCGTTCTGAAGTAACACAGTGAGGGATCAATGACTGTTGTCAGACGTACTTACAGGAGCGTATTAAATACTGAAGTTGTGAGATCCGACCAGTTTTTATTAATATAGACCATTCACTGTTCGAATCTCAGGCTCAGGAATTGACAGAGAGCGAATTTGAGCGAAAGTTGAGCCGGGGAGTTTACCCCATTACGTATCACGAGTTTCTGCGGTTGCTTTATGTTCACCTCATTTGTGTGTTTTGCATCATTGAGGATTTTGAAGTTGTCCCCTTTCTACAAAAGGCCCGTGCTTTTGCAACATTCTACAATAGATGCAGTCCAATAACAGCCGATGCTGATTCACTCTACTTATCCAGATATTGACCCCTGGGAACAGCACGGTGCACGCTACTCGATTCTGGAAAAGAACTTCCTCACAGATAATGTTACATTCCCGCTCTCATGGCTCTTTTCATTCTATCGGCTTCTGTTTTGCACGGAATCTGATTCAATAGATCTTGTCACTGTGTCATTTCTTTCCATGTGGTCAGATCTTGTGAACATAATATCACAGTGGGATTGTAAATGCTGGAACCAGTCGAGACTATCCGCTCTCCCACATCCAATCCATGCCCAGGTTGTGTTCAGATCATGGTCTGAATCGTTTCCTTCGCTTCCCTGTCACTCTGGGATGATGTGAGCTGTGGAATCTATGATCTGAACTGCAGGAAACATAGAAAACTGTACACACATCAACTGCGTGTGCGATGGGACTTGCTGCGGTAACATCCCATGCTGATCAATCAATCAAAGCACAGTCATTTCCTCATTGCGTGGAGCCAGCAGAGCGAAGGTGGGCTGCATGGCCTCAGTCTGCAGTGTGACACATTTTCTGATTCTGATTGAAATTGCAATTAAAACAGCAGAATCTGGGAAGTTACAGGGTGGTTATATTGACACAGCCGGGACACATCTGTGCCACAGTATATCCCACATTAACAGTGAAGATCTTTTGCCATCATCCTCGAAGGTACATGCTACAAAAACCTGAAGACTGCGGTAAACTGCTGTGGTCAGCGATAAGAGAGCGGCCCAGAGGGATAGTGTTAGGCGCATAATCCATAAAATTAATGAATGAAAAGCATCCTCTGCTCGATGACAATTCCAGCTTTCTGTGTGTGCACTGCCACTGCCGGAATTTCGGTATAACAGTGCTACGTTCTTCGCATTACATATTGATGAATCTTCTGCGTCATTACACTCAATGGTATCTGAAATAGATACACCCGCCACATTTTTACATTTGAGGAAACACAAGTTTGAAGTTATGGAAGCATTTTTTGCCGTTCTCTGTCGGTCTCTTATGACCTGATTCGCAAAGTCATTTGCCTGAGCTGGGAATACACTGGCGAAAGTGAGAGAAATCAGCTGTGGCGTGTACCATGCCCATGACGCCTTGCAGTTATTCCCCACCTGTGTCACACAGCAAGGTCCTCCGGTGAAACGAACAGCCGTGAATGACATGTGGATCAGTATGTTGGAGACAGCATTTCGACACAGACACAGTTCCCTATTATTAGAACAAGCACCATGAATGATGAATAACCTCAGAGAGAAGCAAGCGATAAAGATTTGCCGTGGACTCGATGGGCTGAACGGCTTTTGTAGGCAAGTGAATGACGTCACACGTCTCTGCTGTCCCTCTCCCTGTATCTGTGACAGAGTGATTGAGGGATAAAAATAATGGCTCTCTTTTAATCCTCCCTTCCACTTTGGACTACCTGCAGCCCCGCACCTCCTGGCTGTGGGGCTGGTTCTCAGCGAGTGAGGGTTTCATTCGGAGTCACTTCATCTGGGAGTTGGGACTCAGATGTTAACTGATGCCCGATTGCAGCAAAGAAGCCGACGCCTCTGAAACAAAAGCCATTCAGCAGGATTGTTCACGGAAGATTGATTCTGAACATCAAATGGGCAGCACAAAAATGCATGTATTTGAATTTTACTGAGGGAAGAAGGTCCACAGCCCATTTCTTTCTTTCCCACCAGCTCAGCATCTTTCTCTCTCTCTCAAATAAATGATATTTGGAGGAAGTTCGCAATCAAAGTTGCTGAGTTCCAGCGGTGCTCTTACACCTGGCTGTGCCCGGGAGAGGAACTTCAGAGCATATCCGTACTTACATCCTCTCATATTGCCGATGTCAATCAACTGTATTGAAGTACATTTCACTGGATTTCAATTGCAGTGTGATTATGATATTGGGGCATGGCTGCTGAGACTGGAGGGAAGGAACATGATATTTCCCAGCCATCTGTATTGGAATTTTATCCTTCATAAATCATATGGAGATCAAATTCCAGGATACATCTCCGATGAGGAATGAGGAGAGCCAATATTAACCATACGATCAGAAGACATTGGAGCAGAAACTTAGCCATTAGGCCCATTGAGCCTGCTCCGCCATTCCATGATGGCTGTTAAGCTTCTCTACCCCATTCTCCCGCTTTCTACCTGTAACCCTTGATCCCCTTTAAAGTCAAGAACCTATCTGTCTCAGTCCTAAATGTACTCAATGACCCGGACTCGACAGCCCTCTGTGGCAGTGAATTCCATAGTTTCACCGTCCTCTGGCTGAAGAGGATTCTCCTTATCTTTGTTTGACAAGGTCTTGTCTTTACACTGTCCCTCAGGTACTAGTCTCTCCTACCATTGGATATATCTTCCCATATTCCTCTCTGTCGACGGTCACTTAGTATGCTGTAAAGTTCAGTTGACTTCCTAACATCCTTCTGAAAACTACCAAATACAGACCCAGAGCTCTCAATATTTCCTGGCACCATTCTCGTGAATCTCTTTGGAAAACGCTCCAGGACCAGTGAATCCTTACTGAAATATGGGACCCAAAACTGCACACAATAATCCAAATGTGGTATGATCAAAGCTTTGTAGAACCTTAGGAGTACATCCCTGCTTTTATATCCAAGCTCTCTTGAAATAAATACCATCATTGTATTTGCCTTCCTAACTACTGACAACCTACAAGTTTACCTTTCAAGACTTTTGGACTGGAACACCCTAGTCTTTTGGCACTTCAGATTTCTGAATTTGCTGGTATTTAGAAAATAGTCCATGCCTCTATTCATCCTGGCAAAATGCTTTCCCACACTCTCCCACATTGTACTCCATCTCCCACTTCTTTGCTCACTCTCCAAACCTGTGAAAATCCTTCAGCAGGTGAAAGTGAGGATCGCAGATGCTGGAGATCAGAGTCAAAAAGTGTAGTTATAGAAAAGCACAGCCAGTTAGGCAGTATCCGAGGTGCAGGAGATTCGAAGTTTCAGGCATAAAGCCTTCATCAGGAATGTGGGGTGGGCGGAAGTGGGCAGAGAAATAAATGGGAGGGGCCGGCGCTGGGAGGAAGGTAGCTTGGAAGGCGACAGCTAGATGAAGGTAGATGGTGATAGTGATAGGTCAGAATGGAAGGTGGAGTGGATAGATGGGAAGGAAGGTGGACAGGTAGGACAGTTCAAGAGAGCGGTACTCAGTTGGAGTGTTTGATCTGGGATAATGCGGAGGGAGGGGAATGAGGAAACTGGTGAAATTGTCCTTGGTACAGTGATCCCCCTCGCTGAGATTCTCTCGCCCTGTCTCTCACACAATGTCTAGAGGGACTACAAGTTCCTGTTGGCCCAGAATATTTAAATTAATTCACCTTCCCCCTGGAACCAATCTATTTTTCTTTTGGATCCTGCTCAGCCGTCAGCATCCTGGCTCTGTGATATTATTGGTGATAAATGATCTGGGATGATAGCATTGTGCTCACTGGGTACGGCACCAGACAAAGGGCTTGCAGTCTGTGGGAATTTCTAAATATAATTTCTGTGTATTTCTCCTCATGCTGTCTTCTGATCTAACTTCACCCTCATCTGACACCCCTTGTTCTCACTCACTCTGTCACTCCGTTTTCTCTCCATTCCTTTTATCTCTCTTCACTCCCCTTTTCTCTGTTTTTTTTCTCTCTCTCACGCACACACCACAGACACACACACTCTGCTCTCTCTGTTTTCAAATTATAATGTTGGAGAGCTCGTCGGTGTACAATGGTCTAAATGGCCTCCTTCAGTTCTCTATTAATGTTGAAGCTCTCTGACCAACAATAAAGACTTTAGGTGCCTGGGAGACAAGCTGGTCCTGCGAAGGACACAGTGAAGAATCATCCTTTATCTCTTCCTGTTGTCTGATATGCAGCGGCCTTGAAATATCTGTTCAAACAAAATAGATTGAAATTCGAGCAGTCGGGAGGACGTTCACCAGATAATTTTGCTGTCAGGATTTAACAAGTAGTTCCCAAATACAAAATGTGGATTTGCTTGAAAGCAGCTCTTCCCTGTTGTGGTTCCGTGCGCCGACCTGGGAATTTGTGTTGCAGACGTTTCGTCCCCTGTTTAGGTGACATCCTCAGTGCTTGGAGCCTCCTGTGAAGCGCTTCTGTGATGTTTCCTCCGGCATTTATAGTGATTTGTATCTGCCGCTTCCAGTTGTCACTTCCAGCTGTCCGCTGCAGTGGCCGGTAAATTGTGTCCAGGTCAATGAGCTCATTCATTGAATCCGTGGATAAGTGCCATGCCTCTTGGAATTCCCTGTTTGTTCTCTGTTTGGCTTGTCCTTTAATAGTAGTGTTGTCCCAGTCGAACTCATGTTGCTTGTCATTTCAGTGTGTGGCTACTAAAGATAGCTGGTCATGTCGTTTTCTGGCTAATTGGTGTTCATGGATGCAGATCTTCTTATTTCCTGTTTGTCCTATGTAGTGTTGTGTGCAGTCCTTGCATGGAATTTTGTACACTACGTTGGTTTTGCTCATGTTGGGTATCGGGTCCTTCGTCCTGGTGAGTTGTTGTCTGAGAGTGGTTGTTGGTTCATGTATTGTTATGAGTCCTAGTGTTGCATTAGTCTGGCTGTCAGTTCAGAAGTATTCTTGATGTATGGTAGTCCTTTAGGTTGTGGCATGTCCTCATTCCGTTGTATTTCCCTTCGGCATCTGTTGATGAAATTGCGTGGGTATCCGTTGTATGGTGTTCTTCTTCCTCTTTTTGCAGTTCTGGTGTACTGCAGTGTGTTCTGGCCCTTTTGAATAATGTCCTGATGCAACTTCGTTTGTGTTTGTTGGGATGGTTGCTTTCGCCGTTGAGGACTTAGTCTGT
>NW_026867764.1:0-30000 GCF_020745735.1 Hemiscyllium ocellatum
TCTCCCCCCCTCTGCCCCCTCCTTATTTCCCCACTTCTCTCCTCACCTCTCCCCTCTCTCTCCCTCTCTCCCGCCCCTTCCCCTCCCCCTCCCGTTTCTCTCCCCCCTCCCACTTCTCTCTCTCTTCTCCCCCTCTCCCCCTCCTTCCCCTCCCCCTTCTCCCTGCCCCCTTCTACCCCCTCCCTTTCGCCCCCCCTCCCCTTCTCCCCCCTCTCTGACCCTGTCCCTGTCTGTGTCTCTCTCTGTCCCTGTCTGTGTCTCTCTCTGTCCCTGTCCCTGTCCCTGTCTGTGTCTCTCTCTGTCCCTGTCCCTGTCTGTGTCTCTCTCTGTCCCTGTCCCTGTCCCTGTCTGTGTCTCTCTCTGTCCCTGTCCCTGTCTGTGTCTCTCTCTGACCCTGTCTTTGTCTGTGTCTCTCCCTGTCCCTGTCCCTGTCTGTGTCTCTCTCTGTCCCTGTCCCTGTCCCTGTCTGTGTCTCTCTCTGTCCCTGTCCCTGTCTGTGTCTCTCTCTGACCCTGTCTTTGTCTGTGTCTCTCCCTGTCCCTGTCCCTGTCTGTGTCTCTCTCTGTCCCTGTCCCTGTCCCTGTCTGTGTCTCTCTCTGTCCCTGTCCCTGTCTGTGTCTCTCTCTGACCCTGACCCTGTCTGTGTCTCTCTCTGACCCTGTCCCTGTCTCTCTCTCTCTCCGTGCCTGGGTGTAGAGTAAAGGGGGAATTCTATCCAAAGCGTGTGATTATATTCGGGAGCTCCGACAGACGAACCAGCGAATGCAGGAAAGCTTCAAGGACACAGAGAGGCTGCAGTTAGACAACGAATTACTGCGGCAACAGGTGAGTTCGGCTAGTGCCTACCCCATCCCTCATGGGGCTGCCAGCCTTCACCTCGAAACTCTTCCCCTTCACATTCCCCACCCTCCGCCTCCCGCTCCCTGCCTCCCCCACCCCACCTGTCCCCACCCTGGGTAGGGGTGGGAGGTTTGGGGAGTATGCCCGGTGGGGAGGGGTTTGGGGGTCAGGGTGTATCGGTCTCTTTGGGAGCGTGGTGCCCAGTGGGTAGGGGTGCCGGATTTGGGGAGTATCTGTCTCGGTGGCGGGTGCGGTGCCGGGTGGGTGGGTGGGTGGGGGTGTGGGGGAATCGGGGAGTATCAGTCTCTGTGGGAGTATGGTGCCTGGTGGTGGGGGGGGTGTGGAGGTCAGGGAGTAACAGTCTCGGTGGGGGTGAGGTGCCTGGTGGGTAGGGGTTTGGTGGTTGGGGTGTATTGTCTCTATGGTGATGGGGGTTGGGGTGTATGGAGGTGGGGTGCCCGGTGGGTAGGGGTTTGGGGGTGGGGGAGTATGGGTCTCGGGGGTGGGGTGCCCGGTGGGTAGGGGTTTGGGGGTCAGGGAGTGTGGGTCTCGGTGGGAGTGGGGTGCCCGGTGGGTAGGGGTTTGGGGGTGGGGGAGTGTGGGTCTCGGTGGGAGTGGGGTGCCTGGTGGGTAGGGTTTTGGGGGTGGGTGAGTGTGGGTCTCGGTGGGGGTGGGGTGCCTGGTGGGTAGGGGTTTGGGGGTCAGGGAGTGTGGGTCTCGGTGGGAGTGGGGTGCCTGGTGGGTAGGGGTTTGGGGGTGGGGTGCCCGGTGGGTAGGGGTTTGGGGGTGGGGGAGTGTGGGTCTCGGTGGGAGTGGGGTGCCTGGTGGGTAGGGTTTTGGGGGTGGGTGAGTGTGGGTCTCGGTGGGGGTGGGGTGCCTGGTGGGTAGGGGTTTGGGGGTCAGGGAGTGTGGGTCTCGGTGGGAGTGGGGTGCCCGGTGGGTAGGGGTTTGGGGGTGGGGGAGTGTGGGTCTCGGTGGGGGTGGGGTGCCTGGTGGGTAGGGGTTTGGGGGTCAGGGAGTGTGGGTCTCGGTGGGAGTGAGGTGCCCGGTGGGTAGGGGTTTGGGGGTGGGGGAGTGTGGGTCTCGGTGGGGGTGGGGTGCCTGGTGGGTAGGGGTTTGGGGGTGGGGTGCCCGGTGGGTAGGGGTTTGGGGGTGGGGGAGTGTGGGTCTTGGGGGTGGGGTGCCCGGTGGGTAGGGGTTTGGGGGTCAGGGAGTGTGGGTCTCGGTGGGAGTGGGGTGCCCGGTGGGTAGGGGTTTGGGGGTGGGGGAGTATGGGTCTCGGTGGGAGTGGGGTGCCTGGTGGGTAGGGTTTTGGGGGTGGGTGAGTGTGGGTCTCGGTGGGGGTGGGGTGCCTGGTGGGTAGGGGTTTGGGGGTCAGGGAGTGTGGGTCTCGGTGGGAGTGGGGTGCCCGGTGGGTAGGGGTTTGGGGGTGGGGTGCCCAGTGGGTAGGGGTTTTGGGGGTGGGTGAGTGTGGGTCTCGGTGGGGGTGGGGTGCCTGGTGGGTAGGGGTTTGGGGGTGGGGGAGTGTGGGTCTCGGTGGGAGTGGGGTGCCTGGTGGGTAGGGTTTTGGGGGTGGGTGAGTGTGGGTCTCGGTGGGGGTGGGGTGCCTGGTGGGTAGGGGTTTGGGGGTCAGGGAGTGTGGGTCTCGGTGGGAGTGGGGTGCCCGGTGGGTAGGGGTTTGGGGGTGGGGGAGTGTGGGTCTCGGTGGGGGTGGGGTGCCTGGTGGGTAGGGGTTTGGGGGTGGGGTGCCCGGTGGGTAGGGGTTTGGGGGTGGGGGAGTGTGGGTCTTGGGGGTGGGGTGCCCGGTGGGTAGGGGTTTGGGGGTCAGGGAGTGTGGGTCTCGATGGGGGTGGGGTGCCCTGTGGGTAGGGGTTTGGGGGTGGGGGTGTATGGGTCTCGGGAGTGGGATGCCCGGTGGGTAGGGGTTTGGGGGTCAGGGAGTGTGGGTCTCGATGGGGGTGGGGTGCCCGGTGGGGAGGGGTTTGGGGGTGGGGGTGTATGGGTGCCCGGTGGGTAGGGGTTTGGGGGTGGGGGTGTATGGGTCTCGGTGGGGCTGGGGTGCCCGGTGGGTAGGGGTTTGGGGGTGGGGGAGTGTGGGTCTCGGTGGGAGTGGGGTGCCCGGTGTGTAGGGGTTTGGGGGTCAGGGAGTGTGGGTCTCGATGGGGGTGGGGTGCCCTGTGGGTAGGGGTTTGGGGGTGGGGGTGTATGGGTCTTGGTGGGAGTGGGGTGCCCGGTGGGTAGGGGTTTGGGGGTGGGGGTGTATGGGTCTCGGTGGGAGTGGGGTGCCCGGTGGGGAGGGGTTTGGGGGTGGGGGTGTATGGGTGCCCGGTGGGTAGGGGTTTGGGGGTGGGGGTGTATGGGTCTCGGTGGGGCTGGGGTGCCCGGTGGGTAGGGGTTTGGGGGTGGGGGAGTGTCGGTCTCGGTGGGGGGCGCGGGCTAGCCCTGGTGCGGACGGGCCGAGTGGCCTCCCCGTGGGGTTGACGCCGCCCTGTGGTTTGTGTGTCTCTGCAGATCGAGGAGCTGAAGAGCGAGAACGCGGTGCTGCGGGCCCAGCTACAACAACATGGCGTGGAGTTGGTTGGCGAGGTCTCGGGGCAGTGACACACCTTCTCCCCACCCACCCACCCACCCACCCACCCTCGGGCACCCTGCCGACCTTTCGCTTTTATTTTGTTTCTCTTGTTTTCTTGGGGTGGGGGGGAGGGGGGGGGGGGGTTGGGCGGGAACGGGGTGGGGTGGGGCGGGGAGGGGCGGAGGGCGTGTGGGGGCGTATCAAGGGAGGTGGGCGTCTGGGGAGGGGGGGACGGGAGGGGAGGGGGAGACCACGGACTTGTCACAGCTTCTTTTGTAGTTCAGGAGGGAGGGAGGCGATAAAATGGAGGGAGGGGCAAGAGCCGGAGGGGAGAGAGCGAGAGGGGGTTGGAAAGACCTGTGTAAATTTAGTATCATTCATGCAGATGTTTTTGAGGCCTATTATATAACCAATAAAACAAAACAGAAAACAGCCAATGGCGGAGCTCCATCTTGCGAGGTAGATTTGCCCCCCCGCCTCACTCCTCCCCGGCACTGAATGGCTGACACCTCACCCCCGGCCCTTCAATCATCATCTAGGCCTTTCCCTGGGTTTTCATTTTGTAATCCACTCCCGGCCTATGGTTGCCATGGGAATCCAGGTGGATTATGGGCCGGCTCCCGTTTTCCCGGTGCCACGAAACATTCACCTCGAGTTACCGCCCGCCCGCCCGCCAGTTCAGGGATTGGATGTCAAGGGGTGGTGGTCTATCCTGGTCAGACCAGCCCTGGGCAGAACAGGCCTTCCTTCGACCTCCATATCCACGGAGACTCAGGTATGGGCCGTACGCCAATCAGCCTCCGTCTGTCAGCACAGGAGGATTCAATTCGGACCCTCGGAGACGGGAGATCGCCTCGAGCCAGCTCAACGGTTGAGCCCCAGCGCTGAGGGAGCGCCGCACTGTCGGAGGGTCAGTGCTGAGGGAGTGCCGCACTGTCGGAGGGTCAGTGCTGAGGGAGCGCCGCACTGTCGGAGGGTCAGTGCTGAGGGAGTGCCGCACTGTCGGAGGGTCAGTGCTGAGGGAGCGCCGCACTGTCAGAGGGTCAGCGCTGAGGGAGTGCCGCACTGCCGGAGGGTCAGCGCTGAGGGAGTGGACACTGTCGGAGGGTCAGCGCTGAGGGAGTGGACACTGTCGGAGGGTCAGCGCTGAGGGAGAGCCGCACTGTCGGAGGGTCAGCGCTGAGGGAGTGGGCACTGTCGGAGGGTCAGCGCTGAGGGAGAGCCGCACTGTCGGAGGGTCAGCGCTGAGGGAGTGGGCACTGTCGGAGGGTCAGCGCTGAGGGAGTGGACACTGTCGGAGGGTCAGTGCTGAGGGAGGGCCGCACTGTCAGAGGGTCAGTGCTGAGGGAGGGCCGCACTGTCGGAGGGTCAGTGCTGAGGGAGTGGGCACTGTCGGAGGGTCGGTGTTGAGGGAGTGCCGCACTGTCAGAGGGTCAGCGCTGAGGGAGTGGGCACTGTCGGAGGGTCGGTGTTGAGGGAGAGCCGCACTGTCGGAGGGTCAGCGCTGAGGGAGTGGGCACTGTCGGAGGGTCAGCGCTGAGGGAGCGCCGCACTGTCGGAGGGTCGGTGCCGAGGGAGGGCCGCACTGTCAGAGGGTCAGTGCTGAGGGAGTGGGCACTGTCGGAGGGTCAGTGCTGAGGGAGTGGGCACTGTCGGGGGGTCAGTGCTGAGGGAGTGGACACTGTCGGGGGGTCAGTGCTGAGGGAGTGGGCACTGTCGGGGGGTCAGTGCTGAGGGAGTGGGCACTGTCGGGGGTCAGTGCTGAGGGAGTGGGCACTGTCGGGGGGTCAGTGCTGAGGGAGTGGGCACTGTCGGAGGGTCAGTGCTGAGGGAGTGCCGCACTGTCGGAAGGTCAGTGCTGAGGGAGTGCCGCACTGTCGGAGGGTCAGTGCTGAGGGAGTGGGCACTGTCGGAGGGTCAGGGCTGAGGGAGTGGGCACTGTCGGAGGGTCAGGGCTGAGGGAGTGGGCACTGTCGGAGGGTCAGTGCTGAGGGAGGGCCGCACTGTCGGAGGGTCAGTGCTGAGGGAGTGGGCACTGTCGGAGGGTCCATGTATAACATCCCATTGTCTGTGTTCTGAAGGAGAGGGAAGTGTTGGTGATGATGAAGGGGTGAAAGAGGAGACTGAGGTAAGGAGAGGGTGAGGGAATGGGGATGAGAAGGACAGCAGGCCATAGGCGGGGGAAGGGGAGGGGCAGGCTGAGTGCCGAGGGGGCGAGCGGGGGAGTTGGAGAGCTGGAAGCAGGGGGTTGCTCTCCCTTTTGTCTAGGTGTCTTCAATCCAATGACCATCACCGCTTTGGGAAAAAGAAACAAAGTGACGACGTTTATGTGGGATCTTGCTATGCCCCCCTCCCGCTAAAACCACAGCAGCTTCCCACTTTGCCAGGGAGATCCGGGACACCCCAAGGGATAATATCAGACTCCGAAATGTGAGGAGAGAGAGACAGAGAGAGAGGGAATGCATCATTCCTGACGGCATGCCCGGCCTTCCTATCCCCCTCCGCTTTCCCCCAACATTGCCAGCTCTGGCAGCCATCTTGGAAGCAGCCCCCTCAGTTCCCTGGTGGGAGAGGTGTCCGTGTGACCTCGGTGGGGCCAGTGAATGACCGTTGGGGTTCCATCATTGGAATTAGACTTTGTTGTCTGAGCTGTGGTCACCATGTGCCGCCCCTCTGCTCTCGCGCCCAAGCCGAGGCCTACTCGTTTGCCATGGTAACGGCACCTGCTGGGCCTGGGCGACCTTATGTGAATTTTGTCCGTCCCTTTGGTCACTGTATCCTCTCCGGCATCACCGGCTTTTCCACAAATATTTCATACCCTTTCTGGGTACATTCACATCCCTGGGCACTATGGGACAATTTAGCATGGCCAATCCACCCTAACCTGCACATCCCTGGGCACTATGGGACAATATAGCATGGCCAATCCACCCTAACCTGCACATCCCTGGGCACTATGGGACAATTTAGCATGGCCAATCCACCCTAACCTACACATCCCTGGGCACTATGGGACAATATAGCATGGCCAATCCACTCTAACCTGCACATCCCTGAGCACTATGAGACAATTTAGCATGGCCAATCCACCCTAACCCGCACATCTTTGGACTGTGGGAGGAAACCCACGCAGACACGGGGAGAATGTGCAAACTCCCCACAGACAGTCACCCCGAGGCTGGGACCGAACCTGGGTCCCTGGCGCTGGGAGGGCTGTGGTGCTAACCACTGAGCCCCTAAAACGAAGGTATTTGGCTCACTCGCCTTCATTGTTCAGCCCTTCTGAGTACAGGAGTCGGGACGTCACGTTGAGGTTGTACAGGACATGGGTGAGGCCTCTCCTGGAATACTGTGCCCGGATCTGGGCGCCCCATTGCAGGAAGGAAATGGTTAAATGGAGAGAGTTCAGAAGTGACCGACTGGGATGTTCCAGGGTGTGGTCGGTCTGAATTATAAGGAGATGCTGGGAGTGTTCTCACCAGCGTAGGAGCTTGAGGGGTGACCTTAGCGACGTTTATAAAACTCTCAAGGGGCATGGATAAGCTGAAGGGTGGGGTTCTTTCCGTTCAGTTTCAAAACAATTTGGCATAATTTTAAGGTGAGAGGGGAGCAATTTTAAAAAAAAAAGACCTGAGAGGCTTGGTTTGTGTCTTGAGTGGTTTGTGGGGGAGAAAGTGGGTTGCAGTTACAATATTTAACAGACACTGGGATAGGTGAAGGAGTAGGAAAGGATTGGAGGGATAATGGCCAGGTGGGAGGAGTTTCCTGGGGGAGGATGGTCAGCACAGACTGGATGGGCAGAAGGGACTGTTTCCTTGCTGTCTGAGGGAGGATTCCTTGGGTGGCACTGGGGCTCGCAGGGCTGTGCGGGTGGGGAGAGATAGGCCTGACTCAGGGGGCCCCCTCCAGTGTTGGCTGGGGTTCAGAGAAACGAGAAGACCTTCTGACCGATCCATATAAAACAGGCTGGAGGCAGGAAACCCAGGGACGGAGGGGGTCTCGAACCAGGGACAGAACCTCCAGGTCAGGGGGGAGGGGCTGAGACTATCAGATACACGAGTACAGCGAGGCCATTCCACCCATCGAGTCTGCTCGACTATTTGATCTGAACTGATAATGTTTCTCAAACCCCATTCTGTTGCTAACGAGTTTTGAGGAGATTGTTAGCTCAGGTTGAGGTGGGTTAGCTCACTGAGCTGGAAGGTTCATTTTCAGACGTTTCGTCACTACACTAGGTGACATCATCAGTGAAGCGCTGGTGTTAGTGACCCACCTTCTATTGATGTGTTTAGGTGTCCTTGGGTTGGTGATGCCATTTCCTGTGGTGATGTCATGTCCTGTTCTGTTTCTCAGGGGGTGGGAAATGGGGTC
The DNA here is from genome assembly GCF_020745735.1 of Hemiscyllium ocellatum. Lineage (NCBI taxonomy): Eukaryota > Metazoa > Chordata > Chondrichthyes > Orectolobiformes > Hemiscylliidae > Hemiscyllium > Hemiscyllium ocellatum. Next base: position 7,784 of record NW_026867764.1, read on the forward strand.
CACGTCGATGTGTTTGTTGATCGAGTTCCGGTTGGAATGCCATGCGTCTAGGGATTCTCTGTTTGGCTTGACCTAGGATGGATGTGTTGTCCCAGTCCCAGTCCCAGTGGTGTCCTTGTCATCTGGATGTAAGGAACGTCAACATCCACCTGGCCAGGGAAACACTGACGACACTATTCGAAGACCCAAAGGCACGTACACCAAACAGCACCAACTTCATCAGCAAGGACAGTATAGACAAGCTAGTGGACCCATGCCGTACCACCCACTTCACCTTCAACAACAAACACATACAGACAAACCAACACAACTCCCATGGGATCTCCAAAACCCGGGTTCTTAGCAGAGACAGTCACGTAGAGACTCAAACAAACAGCTCTGCCAACCATCCAATCCAAACTTTGGGTCTACTACGTGGATGACACCTTTGTCATCACTCAACAAAACGAATTAGAGGAAACCTTCAAGACGGTCAATAATGACATAAAATTCACTGAAGAGGTGGGAAACAACAATCAACTGCCGTTCCTCGATGTCACTGTAGAGCAAACGGCCAATGGGGAAGCTTCAAACCAGCGTCTACAGGAAAACACCACACCCAGACCAAATACTCAACGCCAGAAGCAATCGTCCCAACACCCACAAACAAAGCTGCATCAGAACATTATCCCAGTGAGCCACCACACACTGCAGCACTGAGGAACGACGCAGAGCAGAGGAAAATCACCTAGACCGTGTACTCCAAAAGAACAGGTACCCAATGAACACAGTCCCCCGATTTCTCAGCAGCAAACCCAAACAAGCAGACAAAACAGGTCCAGAAACCCTAACCACTCTCCCTTACATCAAAGCCATCTCGGAAATGACTGCCAGACTACTCAGACTCCTTGGCACCTCTTGACAAAGGTGTCATCCACGTAGTGGACCCAAAGTTTGGGTTGGATGGTTGGCAGAGCTGTTTGTTTGAGTTTCTAAAAGACTGTCTCTGCTAAGAACCCGGGTATTGGAGATCCCATAGGGGTTTTGTAGCCCACAAACCCACCAACACACTAAAACAGCAGCTAATGAATTTGAAAGACCCTATACAGACAACAAGCAAAACTAATGTCATTTACAAAATACCGCGCAAGGAGTGTAAGTAACACTGCATTGGACAAATAGGCAGAAAACTAGCCACCAGGATACATGAACATCAACCAGCCACAAAACGACATGACCCTCTCTCACTAGTCCCCTCACAGATAAGGCAGGACACATCTGGGACTGGGACAACACATCCATCCCAGGACAAGCCAAACAGAGACACGGACGAGAATTCCTAGAAACATGGCATTCCAACCGGAACTCTATCAGCAAACACATCGAGTTAGACCCCATCCACCACCCACTGAGAAAGGGAACAGGAAATGGCATCACAATGGGAAGTGACATCACCAACCCAAGGAAAACTAAACCTAAATAGAAAGTGGGACATAACACCAGCACTTCACCAGAGGCTCACTGACCATGTTACCTAGTCCGGTGACGAAACGTCTGAAAATGAACCGTCCAGCTCAGCAAGCAATCCTACATCCATTCTCCTGCCTCCTCCCCATAACCCTTAATCCCTTTAGTAATTAATAACCTCTCCATCTCTGTCTTAAAGACACTCGATGACCTGTCCTTCACAGCCCTCTATGGCAGTAAGTTCCACAGAGTCACCACCCTCTGGCTGAAGAAATTCCTCCCTATCTCAATTCTCAAGGGTCATCCCTTCACTCTGAGGCTGTGCCCTCAGGTTCTCGTCTTTCCCACTGGTGCCAGCATCGTCTCCGCGTCTACTCTATCTAGGACTGTATGTTTCAGTCCAATTCCCCCTAATCCTTCTAAACTCCATCAGCTACAGACCCAGGGTCCTCAACTGTTCTCCTCATCTCACAACCCTGTCATCCCCAGGATCATTCCTGAAAACCTCCTCTGGACTCCATGCAGCACCAGCCAATCCTTCCTTAGATACGGGGCCCCAAAACTGCTCATGATATTCCAAATGTGATCTGATCAGAGCCTTATACAACCTTAGCTGTACATCTCTGCTCTGGTATCCAGCCCTCTTGGAATAAATGCTAACATTCCATTTGCTGTCCTCAGTTTAATCATGCAGTTCAAGGCGTTCCGAACTGATATCCCAAAATCCGTTTGTCATCTCCAAAGCCTTTCCCAATTTAGAGACTAGTCTACACCTCAATTATTGCGACCCCATTGCCAAATCCCTCACTTTCCCACACTGTGTTCCTCCACCTACCGTTTATTTTGCCTGCGGAATTCTCTCGGACAGAATGCCGTGGGGAATGGATTCCAGGGCGATCCTAGTTGATGTGAAAGTCACTCAGGAGTAATTGGGAAGAGAGCGGGAATCCAAGATAGAGGATGAGCTGCGATCTATCCTGTTGAATGGGGTAGCAGACTCAAGTGGCCGAATGGACTGCTCCTCACGAACTGCTTTCTCCTCAGCAAGGGGGAGTTTTCCGGAAGTTAGGAATAGCTGTGTTGCACCTTGTTGATGCCATACCCAGCAGATTGCGCGTAGTTCCACTCCCCCCTTCACTCAGGAAGGACAGTCCTACCCTAGAGGAAGTGCAGCAGGAATTCCACCCCCTCCTCCAGCCGGACTGATTCCCGGGATGGGGGGGGGCGGGGTCTGTCTGAGGGAAAGACACAGAGAATCGTACGATCCCTACGGTGTGGAAAGAGGCCATTCAACCCATTGAGTCCACACACACCCTCCCAGCCAGACCCAATCCTATCCCAGTTAGCATTGCCCCAGGCTAATCCACCCGGTCTACACACAGTCCCGCACGCTGTGGGACAATTTAGCATGGCCAATCCACCCTAACCCCCACATCCCTGGGCACTATGGGACAATCTCACATGGCCAATCCACCCTAACCCCCACATCCCTGGGCACTATGGGACAATCTCACATGGCCAATCCACCCGAACCCCCACATCCCTGGGCACTATGGGACAATTTAGCATGGCCAATCCACCCTAACCCCCACATCCCTGGGCACTATGGGACAATTTAGCATGGCTAATCCACCCTAACCCCCACATCCCTGGGCACTATGGGACAATTTAGCATGGCCAATCCACCCTAACCTGCACATCCCTGGGCACTATGGGACAATTTAGCATAGCCACTCCACCCTAACCTGCACATCCCTGGGCACTATGGGACAATTTAGCATGGCCAACCCACCCTAACCTGCACATCCCTGGGTACTATGGGACAATTTAGCATGGCCAATCCACCCTAACCTGCACATCCCTGGGCACTATGGGACAATTTAGCATGGTCAATCCACCCTAACCTGCACATCCCTGGGCACTATGGGACAATTTAGCATGGCCAATCCACCCTAACCCCCACATCCCTGGGCACTATGGGACAATCTCACATGGCCAATCCACCCTAACCCCCACATCCCTGGGCACTATGGGACAATCTCACATGGCCAATCCACCCGAACCCCCACATCCCTGGGCACTATGGGACAATTTAGCACGGCCAATCCACCCTAACCCCCACATCCCTGGGCACTATGGGACAATTTAGAATGGCCAATCCTCCCTAACCCCCACATTGAGGGCGGCACGGTGGCACAGTGGTTAGCACTGCTGCCTCACAGCGCCTGTAGACCCGGGTTCAATTCCCGACTCAGGCGACTGACTGTGTGGAGTTTGCACGTTCTCCCCGTGTCTGCGTGGGTTTCCTCCGGGTGCTCCGGTTTCCTCCCACAGTCCAAAGATGTGCGGGTCAGGTGAATTGGCCATGCTAAATTGCCCGTAGTGTTAGGTAAGGGGTAAATGTAGGGGTATGGGTGGGTTGCGCTTCGGCGGGTCGGTGTGGACTTGTTGGGCCGAAGGGCCTGTTTCCACACTGTAAGTCTAATCTAAAAAAAAATCCCTGGGCACTATGGGACAATTTAGCATGGCCACTCCACCCTAACCTGCACATTCCTGGGCACTATGGGACAATTTAGCATGGCCAACCCACCCTAACCTGCACATCCCTGGGCACTATGGGACAATTTAGCATGGTCAATCCACCCTAACCTGCACATCCCTGGGCACTATGGGACAATTTCCCATGGCCAATCCACCCTAACCTGCACATCCCTGGGCACTATGGGACAATTTAGCATGGTCAATCCACCCTAACCTGCACATCCCTGGGCACTATGGGACAATTTAGCATGGCCACTCCACCCTAACCTGCACATCCCTGGGCACTATGGGACAATTTAGCATGGTCAATCCACCCTAACCTACACATCCCTGGGCACTATGGGACAATTTAGCATGGCCAATCCACCCTAACCTGCACATCCCTGGGGCACTATGGGACAATTTAGCATGGCCAATCCACCCTAACCTGCACATCCCTGGGTACTATGGGACAATTTAGCATGGCCACTCCACCCTAACCTGCACATCCCTGGGCACTATGGGACAATTTAGCATGGTCAATCCACCCTAACCTACACATCCCTGGGCACTATGGGACAATTTAGCATGGCCAACCCACCCTAACCTGCACATCCCTGGGCACTATGGGACAATTTAGCATGGCCACTCCACACTAACCTACATATCCCTGGGCACTATGGGACAATTTAGCATGGTCAATCCACCCTAACCTGCACATCCCTGGGCACTATGGGACAATTTCCCATGGCCAACCCACCCTAACCTACACATCCCTGGGCACTATGGGACAATTTAGCATGGCCAATCCACCCTAACCTGCACATCCCTGGGCACTATGGGACAATTTCCCATGGCCAACCCACCCTAACCTACACATCCCTGGGCACTATGGGACAATTTCCCATGGCCAACCCACCCTAACCTACACATCCCTGGGCACTATGGGACAATTTAGCATGGCCACTCCACCCTAACCTACACATCCCTGGGCACTATGGGACAATTTAGCATGGCCAACCCACCCTAACCGCCACATCCCTGGGCACTATGGGACAATTCAGCATGGCCAACCCACCCTAACCTGCACATCCCTGGGCACTATGGGAGAATTTAGCATGGCCAATCCACCCTAACCCCCACATCCCTGGGTACTATGGGACAATTTAGCATGGCCACTCCACCCTAACCTGCACATCCCTGGGCACTATGGGACAATTTAGCATGGTCAATCCACCCTATCCTACACATCCCTGGGCACTATGGGACAATTTAGCATGGCCAACCCACCCTAACCTACACATCCCTGGACACTGTGGGACAATTTAGCATGGCCAATCCACCCTAACCTACACTTCCCTGGGCACTATGGGACAATTTAGCATGGCCAATCCACCCTAACCTACACTTCCCTGGACACTGTGGGACAATTTAGCATGGCCAATCCACCCTAACCTACACATCCCTGGGCACTATGGGACAATTTAGCATGGCCAATCCACCCTACACCCCACATCCCTGAGCACTATGGGACAATTTAGCATGGCCAATCCACTCGAATCTGCACATCCTTGGGCACTATGGGACAATTTAGCACGGCCAATCCACCCTAACCTGCACATCCCTGGGCACTATGGGACAATTTAGCATGGCCACTCCACCCTAACCTGCACATCCCTGGGCACTATGGGACGATTTAGCATGGTCAATCCACCCTAACCTACACATCCCTGGGCACTATGGGACGATTTAGCATGGCCAACCCACCCTAACCTGCACATCCCTGGGCACTATGGGACAATTTAGCATGGCCACTCCACCCTAACCTACACATCCCTGGGCACTATGGGACAATTTGGCATGGTCAATCCACCCTAACCTGCAAATCCCTGGGCACTATGGGACAATTTAGCATGGCCACTCCACCCTAACCTGCACATCCCTGGGCACTATGGGACAATTTAGCATGGCCAATCCACCCTAACCCCCACATACCTGGGCACTATGGGACAATTTAGCATGTCCAATCCACCCTAACCTGCACATCCCTGGGCACTATGGGACAATTTAGCATGGCCAATCCACCCTAACCTGCACATCCCTGGGTATTATGGGACAATTTAGCATGGTCACTCCACCCTAACCTGCACATCCCTGGGCACTATGGGACAATTTAGCATGGTCAATCCACCCTAACCTACACATCCCTGGGCACTATGGGACAATTTAGCATGGCCAACCCACCCTAACCTGCACATCCCTGGGCACTATGGGACAATTTAGCATGGCCAACCCACCCTAACCTACACATCCCTGGGCACTATGGGACAATTTAGCATGGCCAATCCACCCTAACCCCCACATCCCTGGGTACTATGGGACAATTTAGCATGGCCAACCCACCCTAACCTGCACATCCCTGGGCACTATGGGACAATTTAGCATGGTCAATCCACCCTATCCTACACATCCCTGGGTACTATGGGACAATTTAGCATGGCCACTCCACCCTAACCTGCACATCCCTGGGCACTATGGGACAATTTAGCATGGTCAATCCACCGTATCCTACACATCCCTGGGCACTATGGGACAATTTAGCATGGCCAACCCACCCTAACCTACACATCCCTGGACACTGTGGGACAATTTAGCATGGCCAATCCACCCTAACCTACACTTCCCTGGGCACTATGGGACAATTTAGCATGGCCAATCCACCCTAACCTACACTTCCCTGGACACTGTGGGACAATTTAGCATGGCCAATCCACCCTAACCTACACATCCCTGGGCACTATGGGACAATTTAGCATGGCCAATCCACCCTAAACCCCACATCCCTGAGCACTATGGGACAATTTAGCATGGCCAATCCACTCGAATCTGCACATCCTTGGGCACTATGGGACAATTTAGCACGGCCAATCCACCCTAACCTGCACATCCCTGGGCACTATGGGACAATTTAGCATGGCCACTCCACCCTAACCTGCACATCCCTGGGCACTATGGGACAATTTAGCATGGTCAATCCACCCTAACCTACACATCCCTGGGCACTATGGGACAATTTAGCATGGCCAACCCACCCTAACCTGCACATCCCTGGGCACTATGGGACAATTTAGCATGGTCAATCCACCCTAACCTACACATCCCTGGGCACTATGGGACAATTTGGCATGGTCAATCCACCCTAACCTACACATCCCTGGGCACTATGGGACGATTTAGCATGGCCAACCCACCCTAACCTGCACATCCCTGGGCACTATGGGACAATTTAGCATGGCCACTCCACCCTAACCTACACATCCCTGGGCACTATGGGACAATTTGGCATGGTCAATCCACCCTAACCTGCAAATCCCTGGGCACTATGGGACAATTTAGCATGGCCACTCCACCCTAACCTGCACATCCCTGGGCACTATGGGACAATTTAGCATGGCCAATCCACCCTAACCCCCACATACCTGGGCACTATGGGACAATTTAGCATGTCCAATCCACCCTAACCTGCACATCCCTGGGCACTATGGGACAATTTAGCATGGCCAATCCACCCTAACCTGCACATCCCTGGGTATTATGGGACAATTTAGCATGGTCACTCCACCCTAACCTGCACATCCCTGGGCACTATGGGACAATTTAGCATGGTCAATCCACCCTAACCTACACATCCCTGGGCACTATGGGACAATTTAGCATGGCCAACCCACCCTAACCTGCACATCCCTGGGCACTATGGGACAATTTAGCATGGCCAACCCACCCTAACCTACACATCCCTGGGCACTATGGGACAATTTAGCATGGCCAATCCACCCTAACCCCCACATCCCTGGGTACTATGGGACAATTTAGCATGGCCAACCCACCCTAACCTGCACATCCCTGGGCACTATGGGACAATTTAGCATGGTCAATCCACCCTATCCTACACATCCCTGGGTACTATGGGACAATTTAGCATGGCCACTCCACCCTAACCTGCACATCCCTGGGCACTATGGGACAATTTAGCATGGTCAATCCACCGTATCCTACACATCCCTGGGCACTATGGGACAATTTAGCATGGCCAACCCACCCTAACCTACACATCCCTGGACACTGTGGGACAATTTAGCATGGCCAATCCACCCTAACCTACACTTCCCTGGGCACTATGGGACAATTTAGCATGGCCAATCCACCCTAACCTACACTTCCCTGGACACTGTGGGACAATTTAGCATGGCCAATCCACCCTAACCTACACATCCCTGGGCACTATGGGACAATTTAGCATGGCCAATCCACCCTAAACCCCACATCCCTGAGCACTATGGGACAATTTAGCATGGCCAATCCACTCGAATCTGCACATCCTTGGGCACTATGGGACAATTTAGCACGGCCAATCCACCCTAACCTGCACATCCCTGGGCACTATGGGACAATTTAGCATGGCCACTCCACCCTAACCTGCACATCCCTGGGCACTATGGGACAATTTAGCATGGTCAATCCACCCTAACCTACACATCCCTGGGCACTATGGGACAATTTAGCATGGCCAACCCACCCTAACCTGCACATCCCTGGGCACTATGGGACAATTTAGCATGGTCAATCCACCCTAACCTACACATCCCTGGGCACTATGGGACAATTTGGCATGGTCAATCCACCCTAACCTGCACATCCCTGGGCACTATGGGACAATTTAGCATGGCCACTCCACCCTAACCTGCACATCCCTGGGCACTATGGGACAATTTAGCATGGCCAATCCACCCTAACCTGCACATCCCTGGGCACTATGGGACAATTTAGCATGTCCAATCCACCCTAACCTGCACATCCCTGGGCACTATGGGACAATTTCGCATGGCCAATCCACCCTAACCTACACATCCCTGGGCACTATGGGACAATTTGGCATGGTCAATCCACCCTAACCTGCACATCCCTGGGCACTATGGGACAATTTAGCATGGCCACTCCACCCTAACCTGCACATCCCTGGGCACTATGGGACAATTTAGCATGGCCAATCCACCCTAACCTGCACATCCCTGGGCACTATGGGACAATTTAGCATGTCCAATCCACCCTAACCTGCACATCCCTGGGCACTATGGGACAATTTCGCATGGCCAATCCACCCTAACCTACACATCCCTGGGCACTATGGGACAATTTAGCATGGACAATCCACCCTAACCTACACATCCCTGGGTACTATGGGACAATTTAGCATGGCCAACCCACCCTAACCTGCACATCCCTGGGCACTATGGGACAATTTAGCATGGCCACTCCACCCTAACCTGCACATCCCTGGGCACTATGGGACAATTTAGCATGGTCAATCCACCCTATCCTACACATCCCTGGGCACTATGGGGCAATTTAGCATGGCCAACCCACCCTAACCTGCACATCCCTGGGCACTATGGGACAATTTAGCATGGCCACTCCACACTAACCTACATATCCCTGGGCACTATGGGACAATTTAGCATGGTCAATCCACCCTAACCTGCACATCCCTGGGCACTATGGGACAATTTAGCATGGCCACTCCACCCTAACCTACACATCCCTGGGCACTATGGGACAATTTAGCATGGTCAATCCACCCTAACCTGCACATCCCTGGGCACTATGGGACAATTTCCCATGGCCAACCCACCCTAACCTACACATCCCTGGGCACTATGGGACAATTTAGCATGGCCAATCCACCCTAACCTGCACATCCCTGGGTACTATGGGACAATTTAGCATGGCCAACCCACCCTAACCTGCACATCCCTGGGCACTATGGGACAATTTAGTATGGCCACTCCACCCTAACCTGCACATCCCTGGGCACTATGGGACAATTTATCATGGTCAATCCACCCTAACCTACACATCCCTGGGCACTATGGGACAATTTAGCCTGGCCAACCCACCCTAACCTGCACATCCCTGGGCACTATGGGACAATTTAGCATGGCCACTCCACACTAACCTACATATCCCTGGGCACTATGGGCCAATTTAGCATGGCCAATCCACCCTAACCTGCACATCCCTGGACACTATGGGACAATTTAGCATGGTCAATCCACCCTAACCTGCACATCCCTGGGCACTATGGGACAATTTAGCATGGCCAACCCACCCTAACCTACACATCCCTGGGCACTATGGGACAATTTAGCATGGCCAATCCACCCTAACCTGCACATCCCTGGGCACTATGGGACAATTTAGCATGGCCAACCCACCCTAACCTGCACATCCCTGGGCACTATGGGACAATTTAGCATGGTCAATCCACCCTAACCTGCACATCCCTGGGCACTATGGGACAATTTAGCATGGTCAATCCACCCTAACCTACACATCCCTGGGCACTATGGGACAATTTAGCATGGCCAACCCACCCTAACCTACACATCCCTGGGCACTATGGGACAATTTAGCATGGCCAATCCACCCTAACCTGCACATCCCTGGGCACTATGGGACAATTTAGCATGGCCAATCCACCCTAACCTGCACACCCCTGGGCACTATGGGTAATTTAGCATGGCCAATCCATCCTAACCTGCACACCCCTGGGCACTATGGGTAATTTAGCATGGCCAATCCATCCTAACCTGCACATCTCTGGGCAGTATGGGCAATTTAGCATGGCCAATCCACCCTAACCTGCACATCTCTGGGCAGTATGGGCAATTTAGCATGGCCAATCCACCCTAACCCGCACATCTTTGGACTGTGGGAGGAAACCCACGCAGACACGGGAGAATGTGCAAACTCCACACAGACAGGTGCCCGAGGCTGGGATCGAACCCGGGTCCCTGGCGCTAGGAGGGCAGCGGTGCTAACCACTGACTGTGCGTTGTCTGGACTATAAGACACTGAGAGGGAGGGAAGGGGAAGGGGGGTGTGTGCCGTTCTTGTAGAAACTGTTCAAACTTCCACCCCGCTCAACGCGTGAGTCCGGTGGGGTGGGGCAAAGCAGGAAGGATATTTTCCACCCTCCCCACCCCACCCAGTTAGTCCAGGAAGCTCGAGACCAGTCACCGCTGGAAATGGAGATCGCATCTTTCTGGCCTAGGGAGGGTCAGTGCCGACTCGATGGGCGGAATGGCCTCTTTGCACGTTGTCCAGATTCCCCGAGTGATGTTGAGGTGAATGTTGTGGACCCAGTGCTGCTGCTGCTGCTGCTGTGGGCGGTCACACCCCAACCTGCTGAAGGTGTTAATGCTGTCCTGGGGCTCCAGCGCCAGAAAGGAGTGATCCCGCTTCACCGCGAGTCTGCCAAGGTTCGGCTGAGACCCCCGTTTGCAGAAAGCTCCCAACCAGGTCTCTCTCTATAACAGACACACACACACAGACAGTCACACACAAACAGACAGTCATACACAGACATACACACACAGGCAAACAGATACAGACATACACACACACAGGCAGACAAATACAGACATACACACAGACAGGTAGACAGATAAAGACATACACACACAGACAGACAGACACAGACATACACACACACACACAGAGGCAGACAGACACAGACATACAGACACTGACAGGCACAGACATACACACACACAAACAGCCAGGCACAGACATACAAACACACACACACACACAGAGGAAGACAGACAGTCACAGGCATACACACACAAACAGGAAGACAGACAGTCATAGACGTACACACACACAGAAAGACAGATACAGACATACACACAGACAGGCAGACAGACACAGACATACACAGACAGACACAGTCATACACAAAGGCAGACAGTCATAGACATACACACACACAGGCAGACAGACAGACACAGACATACACACACACAGGCAGGCAGACACAGAGATACACTCACACAGACAAACAGGCACAGACATACACACACACAGACGCACACACACACACACAGAGGAAGACAGACAGTCATAGACATACACACACACACACACACACAGGCAGACAGATACAGACATACACACAGACAGACAGACATAGACACACAGACACAGTCATACACACACAGGCAGACAGTCACAGACATACACACACAGACAGACACAAACATACACACACACAGACAGTCACAGACATACACACACACAGACAGACAGACATAGGCAACACACACAGGCAGACAGACACAGACATACACACAGAGACAGACAGACACAGAAATACACACACAAGGCAGACAGACACACAAACAGAGACAGACAGACACAGAAATACACACACAGGCAGACAGACACAGACACAGACACACACACACAGGCAGTCACACACAAACATGCACACACACAGACAGGCAGTCACAGACATACACACACAAACAGCCAGGCACAGACATACACACACACACACACACACACACACACAGAGGAAGACAGACACAGTCATACACAGACAGACAGACACAGACATATACACACACAAACAGCCAGGCACAGACATACACACACACACACAGGAAGACAGACAGTCATAGACATACACACAGACAGACAGGCAGATAGATAAAGACATACACACACATATACACACACACAGAGGCAGGCAGACAGACACAGACATACACACACAGGCAGACAGACAGTCACAGACATACACACACACAGACAAACAGACACAGACATACACACACAGACAGTCACAGACATACACGCACACACACAGACACTGACATACACAGGCAGACAAAGACATACACAGACAGACACACAGGAAGACAGACAGTCATAGACATACACACACACAGCCAGACAGATACAGACATACACACAGACAGGCAGACAGATAAAGACATACACACGGGCAGACAGACACAGACATACACAAACAGACAGACAGACACAGTCATACACACACAGGCAGACAGTCACAGACATACACACAGGCAGACAGACATAGAGATACACTCACACAGACAGACAAACAGACACAGACGTACACACATAGTCACAGACATATACACACACACAGGCAGTCACAGACACAGAGATACACACACAGACAGACAAACAGACACAGATGTACACACACAGTCACAGTCACAGAATTCACACACACAAACAGTCACAGACATACACACACACAGACAGACATAGACAACACACACACAGGCAGACAGACACACACAAACATGCACGCACACAAACAGACAGACACAGACATACACACACAGGCAGATAGACACAGAAATACACACACAGGCAGACAGACACAGATATAGACACACACAGGTAGACAGTCATACACAAACATGCACACAGACAGACAGACACAAACATACACACACAGGCAGACAGACACACACACAGGAAGACAGACAGTCACAGACATACACACACAAACATACACACACACAGGCAGTCACAGACATACACGTACACAGGCAGTGAGTCACACACAAACAAGCCAGGCACAGACATACACACACACACCCACACACACACACACACAGGAAGACAGACAGTCACAGACATACACACAGGCAGACAGACACAGGCATATACACACAGACACAGACATACACACAGGCAGACAGACACACACACAGGAAGACAGACAGTCACAGACATACACACACACAGACACAGACATACACACACACACAAACAGCCAGACACAGACATACACACACACACACACACACACACACAGGAAGACAGACAGTCATAGACATACACACACACAGGCAGACAGATACAGATATACACACAGACAGGCAGACAAAGACATACACACACGGGCAAACAGTCACAGACATACACACACACACAGGCAGACAGACAGTCACAGACACACACACACACAGACACAGCCATACACACACAGGTAGACAAAGACATACACACACACACAGATAGACACTGACATATATACACACACACACACACCCACAGGCAGGCAGGCAGACACAGACATACACACACGCGGACAGACAGACACAGACAACCAGACAAAGACATACACACACACAGGCAGACAGACACACAGATAGACACTGACATACACAGGCAGACAGACAAAGACATACACACACAGAAAGACACAGACATACATACACAAACATACACACACACAGGCAGTCACAGACATACACGTACACAGGCAGTGAGTCACACACAAACATGCACACACACAGACATACACATACAGGCATACAGACACAGACATACACACACAGGCAGACAGACACAGACATACACACAGACAAACACAGACATACATACACACAGACAGTCACAGACATACACGCACACAGGCAGACAGACACAGACATATATGTACACAGACATAGACATACACACAGGAAGACCGACACAGACATACATTCACATAGGCAAACAGACACATACACACACACACACACAGAGAAAGTCACAGACACACACACACAGGCAGACAGTCACAGACATACACACACAGGCAGAGAGACACAGGCATATACAGAAACAGACAGACACAGACATACACACACAGACAGACATACACACACAGGCAGACAGACAGACACAGACATATGCACACTGACATACACACACGGACAGACAGACACGGACATACACACAAACAGAGACAGACAGACACAGAAATACACATACACAGGCAGACAGACACAAACATATACACACACAAAGGCAGACAGCCACACACAATAATACACACACACAGACAGACACAGGCATATACACACACAGGCAGTCACATACAAACATGCAGACACACACACAAACACAGACATACACACAGACAGACAGTCACAGACATACACACAGGCAGACAGACACAGGCATATACACACAGACACAGACATACACACAGGCAGACAGACACAGACATACATTCACACAGGCAAACAGACACATACATATACACACACACACACACACACAGAGGCAGACAGACACAGACACGCACACTCACAGACAGGGGCATACACAGACATACACACAGAGACATACACACACGCACAAGCAGACACAGACATACACACAAACAGAATCAGACAGACACAGAAATACACACACACAGAGGCAGGCAGACACAGACATATACACACACATTAGGCAGACTGTCACACACAAACATGCACACACACACAGACACAAGCATATACACACACAGGCAGACACACACACAGACATACACACAGAGAGGCAGACAGTCACAGACATACACACACAGACAGACACAGACATACATACACACAGAATGACAGACACAGGATACACACAGACAGACAGACACAGACATATACACACACAGACATACATAGACACATGCAGACAGTCACACACAAACATACACACACACAGACAGTCACAGAAATACACATACACAGGCAGTGAGTCACACACAAACATGCACACACACAGACAGACAATCACAGACATACACGCACACAGACAGACAAACACACACACAGGCAGGCAGACACAGGCATACACACAGACAGACACACAGACATACACACACACAGACAGTCACAGACATACACACAGGCAGACAGTCACAGACATACACACACGCAGGCAGACAGGCATACACAGACATACACACACAGGCAAACAGACAAAGGCATATACACACACGCAGACAGACACAGACATACACGCACACAGACAGACATACACACCCACAGGCAGACAGATACAGGCATACACACACAAACAGACAGACACAGACATACACACACACAGAGGCAGACAGACAGTCACAGACATACAAACACACAGGCAGACAGTCACAGACATATACACACACAGACAGACACAGATATACACAGACAGACAGACTGATACAGACAACACATACACAGGCAGACAGACACAGACATACACAGAAACAGAGACAGACAGACAGAGAAATACACACACACAGACAGTCACAGACATACACACACAGATAGTCACAGACATACACACAGACAGACAGACACAGACATACACACACTGGCAGACAGTCACACAAAACATACACACACACACACAGGCAGTCACAGACATAGACATACACAGGCAGTGAGTCACACACAAACATGCACACACACAGACAATCACAGACATAAACATAAACATACATAGACAGTCACACCCAAACACACAAATATGCACATAGACAGACAGTCACAGACATACACAGACACAGGCAGACAGTCACACACAAACATACACACACACAGACAGTCACAGACACACACGCACACAGACAGACAGACTTACACACACAGGCAGAAAGACATAGGCATACACACACAGACAGACAGACACAGACATATACACACACAGACATACACACACAGGCAGGCAGACACAGACATACACACATAGGCAGACAGACAGACACAGACATACATATACACAGACAGACACAGACATACAGACACACAGGTAGACAGTCACAGACATACACACATGCGGGCAGACAGAACAGACATACACACACAGGCAGACAGACATAGACTTATACGCACAGGCAGGCAGACAGTCACAGACATACACACACAGGCAGACAGACACAGACATACACACAAACAGAGACAGACAGACACAGAAATACACACACAAGCAGACGACACAGACATACACACACACAGACAGACAGACACAGACATACACACACACACACGCACACACAGGCAGACAGTCACGGACATACACACACATGGGCAAACAGACAAAGACACACACACACACACACATACACACACGCAGACAGATAGACACACACATACACACACAGGCAGGCAGTCACACACAAACATATACACACACAGGCACTCTGACAGTGCCCACTCCCTCAGCACTGACCCTCCGACAGTGCCCACACCCTCAGCTCTGACCCTCCGACGGTGCGGCACTCCCTCAGCACTGACCCTCCGACAGTGCCAACTCCCTCAGCACTGACCCTCCGACAGTGCGGCACTCCCTCCGCACTGACCCTTCGACAGTGCCCAAACCCTCAGCACTGACCCTCCGACAGTGCCCAATCCCTCAGCACTGACCCTCCGACAGTGCCCACTCCATCAGCACTGACTCTCCGACAGTGCGGCGCTCCCTCAGCACTGACCGTCCGACAGTGCGGCGCTCCCTCAGCACTGACCCTCTGACAGTGCGGCGATCCCTCAGCACTGACCCTCCGACAGTGCGGCCCTCCCTCAGCACTGACCCTCCGACAGTGCCCACTCTCTCAGCACTGACCCTCCGACAGTGCGGGGCTCCCTCAGCACTGACCCTCCGACAGTGCGGCGCTCCCTTGGCACTGACCCTCCGACAGTGCCCACTCTCTCAGCACTGACCCTCCGACAGTGCGGCATTCTCTCAGCACTGACCCTCCGACAGTGCCCACTCCCTCAGCACTGACCCTCCGACAGTGCGGCATTCTCTCAGCACTGACCCTCCGACAGTGCCCACTCCCTCAGCACTGACCCTCCGACAGTGCCCACTCTCTCAGCACTGACCCTCCGACAGTGCCCACTCTCTCAGCACTGACCCTCCGACAGTGCGGCATTCTCTCAGCACTGACCCTCCGACAGTGCCCACTCCCTCAGCACTGACCCTCCGACAGTGCGGCATTCTCTCAGCACTGACCCTCCGACAGTGCCCACTCCCTCAACACTGACCCTCCAACAGTGCCCACACCCTCAGCTCTGACCCTCCGACAGTGCGGCATTCTCTCAGCACTGACCCTCCGACAGTGCCCACTCCCTCAGCACTGACCCTCCGACAGTGCCCAATCCCTCAGCACTGACCCTCCGACAGTGCGGCACTCCCTCAGCACTGACCCTCCGACAGTGCCCACTCCCTCAGCACTGACCCTCCGACAGTGCCCACACCCTCAGCTCTGACCCTCCGACGGTGCGGCACTCCCTCAGCACTGACCCTCCGACAGTGCCAACTCCCTCAGCACTGACCCTCCGACAGTGCGGCACTCCCTCAGCACTGACCCTCCGACAGTGCCCAATCCCTCAGCACTGACCCTCCGACAGTGCCCACTCCCTCAGCACTGACCCCCCGACAGTGCGGCACTTCCTCAGCACTGACCCTCCGACAGTGCCCACTCCATCAGCACTGACTCTCCGACAGTGCGGCGCTCCCTCAGCACTGACCCTCCGACAATGCGGCGCTCCCTCAGCACTGACCCTCCGACAGTGCCCACTCTCTCAGCACTGACCCTCCGACAGTGCGGGGCTCCCTCAGCACTGACCCTCCGACAGTGCGGCGCTCCCTTGGCACTGACCCTCCGACAGTGCCCACTCTCTCAGCACTGACCCTCCGACAGTGCCCACACCCTCAGCTCTGACCCTCCGACAGTGCGGCACTCTCTCAGCACTGACCCTCCGACAGTGCCCACTCCCTCAGCACTGACCCTCCGACAGTGTCCACTCCCTCAGCACTGACCCTCCGACAGTGCCCACTCCCTCAGCACTGACCCTCCGACAGTGCGGCACTCCCTCAGCACTGACCCTCCGACAGTGCCCACCCCCTCAGCACTGACCCTCCGACAGTGTGGCACTCCCTCAGACCCCCTGCTGGGTCATGCACCCAACTCACATCGCTGGATCCCAACATTGCCCACCACCCTCCCCACCCTCCACCCCAATCGGATCTGGAACCTCCCCCCCCCCCGCGACGCTCTTGGATGGGATCGTCCTGTGCTGTGACCATCATGCAACTTGCAAATGCAATAGTTTGGGATTTGGAGGCGGGGGGGGGGGGGGGGGGGTGCGGAATTGTGTTTGAGTTCTCTCTGGAGGCAGTGTGTGCCATGTTTTGTGGTGGTGGGGGTGGAGTGGAATCTCTCCCCCCCCCTTTTGAATGCAAATAAAATTCTGTGGGTGGGGGGGTGGGGAGGTTGCATGTGAGGGGGTTTGGGGGGGGGTGTTTGCAAATGTGCACCGTCCTGCTCGTGGGGGAGGGGGGTATAGGTTGCATCTGAGGGGGTTTGGGGGGGGGGCGTTTGCAAATGTGCACCGTCCTGCTCATGTGGGGGGGGGATAGGTTGCATCTGAGAGGTTTGTGGGGGGGGTGTTTGCAAATGTGCACCGTCCTGCTCATGTGGGGGGGGGATAGGTTGCATCTGAGAGGTTTGTGGGGGGGTGTTTGCAAATGTGCACCGTCCTGCTCATGTGGGGGGGGGAAAGGTTGCATCTGAGAGGTTTGTGGGGGGGGTGTTTGCAAATGTGCACCGTCCTGCTCATGTGGGGGGGGGATATGTTGCATCTGAGAGGTTTGTGGGGGGGGGTGTTTGCAAATGTGCACCGTCCTGCTCATGTGGGGGGGGGATATGTTGCATCTGAGAGGTTTGTGGGGGGGGGTGTTTGCAAATGTGCACCGTCCTGCTCATGTGGGGGGGGGATAGGTTGCATCTGAGGGGTTTGTGGGGGGGGTGTTTGCAAAAGTGCACCGTCCTGCTCATGTGGGGGGGGGGCTTGCAAATTTTGCATTGGCCATTTCTCCCCCCCCCACCCCTTTGCTGTTGCAACAATTCACGGTGGGGGGGGGGGCGGGGGGGATGTTAATGCTCCGGGGGGGGGGGGTTGGTGTCTGCGTTTTGCAAATGCAGCGCGAGGCGGGCTCATGGAACGCGGTCCCGGGAATCCCGGGCAGACGCCGCGCCCTCCGATTGGCCGCCGCCGACGCCTGTCACTCCAGGGTCCCGCCCCGCCCCCTCCGCCTGTCAATCAAAGTCAGAGCTTCCAGCCCGCCCACAGTCTCCCTGCAGCCGCTGAGTGAGAGTTTGCTGCTTTCATTCACCCCCCCTCCAAAATATCCAGGATTTGCCCCCCCCACAACCACCTGAACCTTTGCAACGGGAAGTTTCCAACCGTCTGCACCCATCAGAGGGGGAAAAAAAGCGAGGAGATCGTCCGAGGGATTTGTTTGTTTAAAAAAAGGGTGCATTTTGCAAAAAGGTCTGTCTGTAAATTGGGACCATGCAGAGTCTGTGCTGCCTGTGGTGTGGATTCGCTCTCACTCTCCCCATGCAAGGTATTTGCAAGGCACTGCTGTATTTTCATTCATCGCCTGTGTTATTTATTCCTTAACCAAAAAAATATTCTGGTGCATTTGGTGTTGAGTTGAATGCTAACTAGGTATGTTCTCCCAAGGCACACACAGACACAGAGACATACACACAGACACAGACACAGAGACAGAGACACACACACACACAGAGACACAGACACACACACACACAGACATACATACAGACACAGAGACATACACACACACACAGAGACAGAGACACAGAGACACACACACTGACCCCATCCCCTTCACACACACAGACAGACACACAGACACAGAGACACAGACATACATACAGACACAGAGACATACACATACACACAGAGACACAGAGACACACACACTGACCCCATCCCCTTCACACACACAGACAAACAGACACACACACACAGATAGATACAGATACACACACACACACACTGACCCCATCCCCTGCACACACACACAGAGACAGGCACACACACACACTGACCCCATCCTCTTCACAGACACACACAGATAGACAGACAGACACACACAGACAGACACACACAGACAGACAGACACACACACAGTGCTGGGTTTTGGGGTGGTGAGAATGAAGTGAATGTGATGTTCAGATGCATGGGGCAGAATGAGAAGGAGGGAGTGTGGGGGGGGGAATGCTGGGTTCTGTCTGGGTGGGGAGGAGGGAATGTAGCATGCATGGGTTGTTATTATTGGGGGGGGATTGGTGGGATTGTTGAGAATGATGGGGGGGGGGTTTGTTGCTGCTGTGTGTTTTGATGAATGCAGTTGATTCCCCCCCACCCCCATCTCTCACACACACACACACAGACACACACACACACAGACAGACAGACACACACACACACACACACACACACACACGACACCGGGAGCTAATGCAACATTGCAAGGGTCTCTCTGCAAGTCCTTCCTTTGCCACCCTCCATCCCCATCCATCTGTGCCCAGCCTACCCTCGGGGGGGTGGTGGTGGTAGGAACTGTAATCCTCTGCACGCACGCACGCGCACACACCCTCCCGCCAACCCCCTAGGGCATCGCTTGGCATCTCGAGTCGCCAGGGGAGTTCTGGTCAGAGTTCCTGCTGTTTGGTGGGTTAATGGGCTCTTGCTGTGCGGGCTGGGAGCTGAGGGGCAGAGTGGCCTCTTGCCACACTCAGTGCCCGGTGAGGGTTGTGGAGGGTGTGGAGATAGGGCTGGGGAGGGGAGGGGGGGTGAAATGTTTTGAGGGTGAGCGGTTGGTGCTTCCGGGACAGAGGCACAAGGACGGGCCGAAGGGTCTCTATCACTGCCCCCTTGGAGTGGGGGGGTGGGGGGGGCAGCAATCTGCACATTTCCCCCAGAGTGGGGGGGGGGTCACTGACTGGGTCACTGTGTATACACACACACAGGGGGCTGTGTACACTGACCCCCCCCTCACACACACACACAGGGGGCTGTGTACACTGACCCCCCCCTCACACACACACACAGGGGGCTGTGTACACTGACCCCCCCCTCACACACGCACACAGGGGGCTGTGTACACTTACACCCTCCCCCCTCACACACACACACAGGGGGCTGTGTACACTGACCCCCCCCTCACACACACACACACACAGGGGGCTGTGTACACTGACCCCCCCCTCACACGCACACACACAGGGGGCTGTGTACACTGACCCCCCCCCTCACACACACACACACAGGGGGCTGTGTACACTGACCCCCCCCCCCACACACACACACACACACACACACGGGGCTGTGTACACTGACCCCCCCTCACACGCACACATACACACGGGGCTGTGTACACTGACCCCCCACTCACACACACACACAGGGGGCTGTGTACACTGACCCCCCCCCTCACACACACACACACACACAGGGGGCTGTGTACACTGACCCCCCACTCACACACACACACAGGGGGCTGTGTACACTGACCCCCCCCTCACACACACACACACACACAGGGGGCTGTGTACACTGACCCCCCCCTCACACACACACACACAGGGGGCTGTGTACACTGACCCCCCCCCCTCACACACACACACAGACACACAGGGGGCTGTGTACACTGACCCCCCCCTCACACACACACACACACACACAGGGGGCTGTGTACACTGACCCCCCCCTCACACACACACACACACACACGGGGCTGTGTACACTGAACCCCCC